>NC_058089.1:113035269-113244089 GCF_014858855.1 Bufo gargarizans
AGAAGAACTATGGAGTCCGCCCCCCTACACAAGGTACCATATAATCCCCCATCTGGGGAAGAATACCCAAGGGTCCGCGCGAGTTGGGGTTGCCTCTGAAGGAGCGAGATCTCCACTGGCCTCCTCTGGTGGAGAAGAGGGGTGAGGAGTTGCGCTGTTCCTGGAAGGGAGGTCGCTGTCCCAAGGAACCACTTCCTGCGCCACGGGCCTGAAAGTTTGCACGGCCGGACAGGTGGACCCTGCCACTGCCGGCCCGATTAGAGACCCGTCCCCGAAATACCCTGCGCATAGACGACTGTGCTTTATCTAGCGCGGTGAAGGTACCAACAAACCGGCTCACATCCTTAATAAAGGAGTCACCGATTAGGAGTCCCTGGGCATATTTACCCGCCTCCGTGAGTGCCAAATTAGACAATTTGGGGTCGAGCTTAAATAAGATAGCTTTACGCCTGTAAATCGCCAAGGATGTATTGGCGTTCCCGGCAATGCAGACTGCCCTTTGGGTACAACCCCGCAATTCTTCGGGATCTATTGGGGAGCCCTCAGTTCTAGCAGCCTCGGCTAGCTCAAAAATCTTGGCCAGCGGGCCAAATACATCAAGCACTTTGTCCTGGCAGCTGCGCAGAGCTGAGTCCAGGCCCCTCTCAGGGTTCCAACCCGTTTTGGTCAGGAATTGTGACATTTTGGGGTCCAACACAGGCGTGTCACACACCTCGCTGGGGACTAATGGCCTGGGGCACTCGGCCCTAAGCTTGTCCCGTGATTCACGGCTTAGAGGGTGACGGGCCCAGTGCTCTAGATAATTACCCACGTGCTCAGTGGGAAGCCACTCCGCCGATAAGGGGTGATGCAAGGTTTCGGGGTCGAACATAGGTTCACCCCTTGAACGTAGTATGGCATCAGGTCGGGTAGCGACGGGAAAGGACGCTCCGTCCTTGGCAGAGGAGGCCGCAGTAGCGGACCTTGAGGGGCCCTGAGTTGGGAGCAACATCCTCCTCTGACATGTAATCCGCATCAGCGAAGCCTCCTCGTCCGATACTCTATCCGAGTCGGATACATCAGGGGATTGTGCTCTAGCGCACTTCCATGTTCGCGCCCGTTCTGCCTGGCGTGATGAGGCTCTTTTCCGTGAACTATGCACGGCATCAGGGGTGGCAGAATGCGCACCAGTCAAGGTCTCCTGTGGCACAGGAGGTTCATTAGAGGTAGGCTGCTGTAAGGTAGCGGAGTCTAGCGAGGGCATTCTAGAAGGCTGAGCTAGTGCCTGAGGAATACTCTGCGAGAGAACGCACGACATGGGGCCTATGGCATCCCTTATGGCATCTGACACAGAGCGCTGCAGAGCCAGCGCCTGTGCATCCACCTCAGGGGTAATCTGACCCTCCGGAGAGGAAGGGGGGACATTGAAGGGATTTTGTGTAGGGCTGGACATGGTATCCCTGATAGAATTGCACAATAAGGGTACACTGGAGGGTTAATAGTGGAGGAACCTGTGAGGCAAACTCTACAGTAGCAGGGAAGGAGCAGGGGACCGGCGCAGCGTGCAGGGGCCGGTGGCAAGGTAGCTGCGTGTGACCGGAAGGGCTGCTACGTACGAAACCCCGCGAGAATCGCGGCAACCAGGCAGAGAATGGCCGCCGAGATCTCGCGGTCCGAATCCACACGAGGAGCTACAGTAATGGCGCTGCGGCAGAGAGAGGAGCAGAGGCCCCGCCCCCGACCGCCGGCCGACAATGAAGTGAGCTCTCCTTCCTGTGCTGGATAAGCTCCGGTAATGAGGTAATGCGGGGGAAACGAGGGACGCCGCAGAGGGAGATTCTGGCAGCAAAGGGAAAGGGATGTGAAGGGGTCACAAAGCGCAAGGGGTAACCTAAAGGGGAAAATCTGAAAACGAAAATAAAAACACCTAAAATACTAAAATGTGGGTAGCAACCCACATATGGAGTGCTGCCAGCAAGGGTTAGTCACCCTAGCATGAAGCAGCGCAGCAAGAAATTGACAATACAAGCACAATATTAAAAAGAAAAAATTGACAGAACATAGGTGTACTTAACTGGTGGCAGCAGCAAAGAAAGAGGAAGGTTCAGAGGAAGAGCGGCCTATTATAGGGGCCATGGAGGAGGGACCTTGGGTTACTGTGGTCATTTCCTGTATGTAAATTTTTTCTCTTTGCTGCTATTGGTGGACAGTAAAGAAGGAGATAGCAATATGAGCCTCCGTGTCTTGCTGTAAAACTCAGGATCAGTACATGATAAGTAATGTATGTACACAGTGACTGCACCAGCAGAATAGTGAGTGCAGCTCTGGAGTATAATACAGGATGTAACTCAGGATCAGTACAGGATAAGTAATGTATGTACACAGTGACTGCACCAGCAGAATAGTGAGTGCAGCTCTGGAGTATAATACAGGATGTAACTCAGGATCAGTACAGGATAAGTAATGTAATGTATGCACACAGTGACTCTACCAGCAGAATGGTGAGTGCAGCTCTGGAGTGTAATACAGGATCACTGTCAGTAGAGGATAAATATCAGTGTCCTATACTTTGTTGTATAAGGCTACTTTCACACTAGCGTTAATATTTTCCAGTATTGAGATCCGTCACAGGGTCTCAATACCTGAAAAAAATCGCTTCCGTTTTGTCCCCATTCATTGTCAATGTGGACAAAACATAACTGAACAGAACGGAGTGCTCTAAATGTATGTTCCGTTCTCATACCTGATAGCATGCTGCAGTTTGCTTTCCGTCCTAGGATGCTGAGCAAGACGGATACGTCATGACCCACAATGCAAGTCAATGGGGACGGATCTCTGACGCAATAGAAAACTGATCCATTCCCCATTGACTTTCAATGGAGTTTATGACGGATCTGTCTTGGCTATGTTATAGATAATACAACTGGATCCTTTCATAACGGATGCAGATGGTTGTATTATAAGTAACGCTAGTGTGAAAGTAGCCTAAGCTGATGTGACCCAGATCTGCTGTTGGGTGCTGCCACTATTCATGATGTTTGCTCTGTGCTGCACTACATCCTGCTCCTGTACCCTGTGACTGCAAATAATGATAAACATCTGAGATTTGTCACTTTCGTGTTCTCGTCCTCACATCTGCGCTGTGCTCCATTCCTTCTAAATCAGCGACTGATTGGCAGTAATGAAATGGATTAGTCTCTTGCACCCCCCTCCCCCTCTTAATTATCTTAATTGTTTAAGTGACTGAGATGAAGCATGATGAGATTACACAGGTTGTGAGCTGCTGAACTGACACCAAACCTGCGGTGTGGCATAAATAATCTCTCTGATCATCAGCAGATAGGTAGTGCTCTGCTCACTGAGAGTTAGGGCGCCGCCACACATTCAGGTTTTTTTATGCCGTTTTTAAAGCAAAAACCTGGCGTGGAATGAAAAAAAAGTTGCATCTGCCTTTAAATCTTTCTTTCCTGTTATGATCCACACCTGATTTTGGCTTAAAAAACTGCACCAAAAAGCCTGAACGTGTGAACCAAGTTGTTTCCTAGTCAGTGCACTGATGGTTCTTTCTCCTCAGTCATTTGTAGTAGACAGTTTCCCTGTTGGAAGCATTCTGTGCATTCGTTCTTACCAAAGGTCAAGGCTAAGGGGGTTAACTGTATTTTTTTGGTCTGAGGAAAGGACGATCTTTAAATGGAAACGGCTTAAGCAGCTGCGCATTTCTCATCTCTCCCTCTGCAGGATTCCCAGTCTCTGGACAGTTGCATTCAGAAGACCCTCTCCTCCCTCTACCATCCATTTGAGTCCACTGCTGCTACCGTGCTGTGCCAAGTCCTGGACGTGGTGGAGAAGACCTACCGTGGAGATGGCCTCAGTTATCTCATAGATTTTTTGATTCCAGTCAAACGTATCCTGCAGAGTTTGCAACAGGACGCTTGTGTGAGTTTAGTACCAGTAATGGTGGGTTATGTGAGATCATTGGTGGTGGGGAATATGTTGTCCAAGTCCAGTGGTGACGATGTTGATGTGGGTTATGTAGGTCCATTTGAGGATTTGAAGGAGGGTTATGTGAGTCCGGTGGTGGTTGGGGGCAGGGGGTTTATGACTCCACTGGTGGTGGTGGGTTTGTGAGAGTCCAGTGCTAGGGGAGCATATACAGCTTTTTGTTGGTCATGCAATGAAATCTGTGATTGAAAGTATGGTTGCTTTCCATATATTCCCCTACTGTAAAGCCTGATTCACATAACTGTGCTTGGTCCAGGAAACAGCCGTGGGTCAGCATACATGTTCTCAGTACTGAGCATGGTCATTTGAATCAGCCCTAAGGATATCTAGGGTCACTAGAGAATTATAGGATCATATGTTAAGCTAAAATAGCAATTTTATACACCACCCCTAAACTTTAGCAGTCTTTCTGTGGCATTGTTATAAGGCTCCATTAACACGTCCGCAGAATGGGTCCGCATGCGGGACCCTTTTATTCTCTATGCGGCAGGAATGGATGCGGACAGCACACAGTGAGCTGTCCGCATCCTCATTTCCAGAGTGCGCAGCTGAAAAAAATAGAACATGTCCTATTCTTGTCCGCAATTGTGGACAAGAATAGGCATTTTTATGGGGGTGCCGGCCGGGTGTATTGTGGATCCGTAATGCACATACGGACGTGTGAATGGACCCTTAAACTGATTGACTCCTACCTAGCCAAACGTCAGTGTATATCGTAGAGTTTTACCCCAGTATATGGTAAGGCAGTGATTCCAAACCAGTCAGGGAGCCTTGCAAAACCTATCTAGCCACTTAAAGGGCACCTTTGACGTCAAGAATGGTGTTTGTGCTGCAGGCAGCATGTGATAGAGCAGGAGGGGTTGTGCAGATTGATATTTACTTGTATGGGAAAAGATTCAGTAAAAGATGTCATTTAAACATTTCAATTCCTGGTCATTCTGGGCTTTGAAGTCCAGGAGGCGGTCCTATCAGTGATTGACGGCCTTCCTTCTATGACTGTGTGTACACAGATAGCTGTCATACTGATAGGACCGCCTTCCTGACTTCAAAGCCAAGGGATTTAAATGTTTAAATGACATGTTTTACTAAATCTTTTCCCATAAAACTATATATCCATCTGCTCAGCTCCTTCTGCTCTATAAAATGCTACCTGCAGCTCATAAACCAAGTTCAATATGACAGGTTCCCCTTAAAAGGGAATCTATCAGCTTCAAAACACCCCCAAAATTCAAGTAAGTGGAGTATAGTATAAGTAATGCTGAGTCCAATTATGTCATTTTTATCTTCATACTCTCTTGCATTCAGGGGAGCAACCAGACATATTGCTTAGGAGGGGTCTAAGGAAAATAAAGGCGTGCTGTGCAAAATTTTTGGCCCCACCCATTATTATAAGCCCTTCCTTTCTATAATCGGCCACTCCCAACAAACACCATACAGCTTAAAGGGGTTCTGCACTTTGTTTTAACTGATGATCTATCCTCTGACGTCACTGGGCCGGCGGTAAACAGTGAGAAGGCCGCGGCGCAACTGCCAGCGCCGCTGCCTTCTCAAACAGCTGATCGGTGGGGGTCCCGGGTGTCGGACCCCTACCGGTCAGAAGCTGATGATCTATCCAGAGGATAGATCATCAGTTAAAACAAAGTGCAGAACCCCTTTAAATTACATTGTTGAGGATGAAGGTAAGAGTCTCACCCTCATCCTCCATAGACACACTGTACTTAATACTCAGGGCGCCAACATAAAGCTACTAAACTCAAATAAACTATTCTTTTTTTCCCTCCCTGTGAAAGGACTCACATCCAGTTCTGTTTCACAAACTGCCCACAACATTGCTGACTCTGGCAGGAGCTGCTGCAGCTTTGCTTCCTCCCTCCTAGTCCTGAAGGCGCCAAAAAAGGAGTGGAGGAGGAGTTGCACAATATATAAGGTGTGTAGGTCCAGGTGGAGGAGCACGGCTCTACACATCATACAGATAGTGGAGGGCCTGCCCTGGGTACACTGCCTGCTTTACATTAAACAATAGACAACAGCAGGCTACAGCCAGGAAGCTCCTCCCCTCTCCTCCCTCCCTGAATCCTGCTTGCGGCCTGTCACCTCTCCCACCCTCCTGTGGCCTGCTGCCCCCAGACCTGTTGGACTAACCCCCGTGGGTGCACCCCTGCTTGCATTCCAACACTGTGCTCCCACAAACCAGCAGTGAAATGCATTGAGAGGACTCCTCTTTGAGTCCTCTCCATTATGTCTGTGAGCTCAGGAGTCCTCTGAATAAATTTTGCTGCTGGTTTGTGGAATGCAAGTCAATATGAAGATAAAAATTATATAACCGGATTGAGCACCACTTACACGATACACGGCTTACTCTATTTTGACGGGTGTTTCGGAGCTGACAAATTTCATTTAAACTTCTCTGCAGACTTTTCTTGGGATGGGGAAATCATCCCTTAATTCTTGGTCTGCCTAGTGTTTTGCCTGCCATCTTCCCTCTTTTGACAACCCTGCCGATCCCCGATAGGATCCATGGACTAATGCAACCAAATTCCATGGCTTTCCGGAAGCCCTGGTTGGGACACTGGGCCTGAGTTATCCAAACTGATTTGCTCAGGTTACATAGAAATTCTAGCATTGACTAAATATAATTTGGCTTTTCTACTGGAATTTAGTAGCTAACCGCGGTCGTCTCAGGTGGTGCTTGACTACTTTGTTTATAGATTAAATTTGTTAGATTTGTGTCTGGTGTAAGAAAGTACAAAATGCTCACCGCTCTCTTCCTCTTCCTGCAGTTACAGTATTGCGGACTACTCTTCCGACATGCTGGGTGGCCCCTTTGTATCCATGATAAGATTGTTCTACAGCTGGCGTCCATTGACTGGAGACTTCTCCAGCCCGGAGATTTCTACCTCCAAGTTGTGCCTTATTTGAGAAAGACCCCAAGGATTGTGCTAAAATGTCTTGCAGAGGATCAACATAACATTGAGGAAGTGGTGCTTCCAGAGGTGTCCTATACATCCATCTTCACCGTGGAATGGTTGGAATTCATCAACTCTGAGCGGATCGGGGCCTCGCTGGAGAACTGTCTCCTGACCTGCGATGACCAGCTCTACCGGGTGCCGTGGGATATGATTGTTCATCCCGAGTTTGTGGAGATAAAACCATCAACTGAGGAGTCAGCAGAAATTTTTGACAAATTTCCTTATGAAAGTAAAGAGGGACCAACCCGCCATCCCGTGGAAAAATTGATGGTTCAAGATGAGGAAGCTGGTTTGGAAGCTCCGTCCACCAGCCATGGTCATACAACGGTTAGTACGTTGTATGCCAAATCAGATTGCTCCAGTGAGATTGAAGGAGAATACGTGGAGCTACGTGATATTACAGTGCCACGTTTCGGCCCTCAGAAGGGCTCCTTAACTCAGTCTATAGCCTTAAACTTCAAAAACCAGCACCAAAGAGCTAAGAGTAACCAGACTTTTAATATCTCAAGCAGCAATAAGTGCACGGAGAGTCCTTTTCATAGCTACTTGCAGCCAGAAACTATTATGGGAGCGAGTTCGACACATTACGATACAGACCATGTACAGAAACCAGAGTCAATCGGTCTGGTGGACATTGAATTCGGGGTCAGGGCGTCCTCAATACCTGACTGCACACACCTACATTTTGACAATGGAGCTAAAAGTTTCCAGCAAGCTTTTAGTCTAGAAAACGAGGCCATGTTGGAGGATGCAAAGAACAATGTTATCAAAGAGTCTGATAACAGCAGACAACTCCATGAGCCGCCTGATAATTATAGCACATCATTATCGTTCCAGGGGGAAAGCAGAAGCCACTCTAGAGACTTCACCTGAGGAATGGCTGGGGGGTGACAGATGCTTCACAAGAACCTGTTACAGAGCATTCAAGGACACATGGCAGTCCAGTAGTAGCGGACAAGGACTGTTGTAACCAAGAACTTTCCAAAACTTGTGCATCACACCCTTACACGGAAGTCAGTGATCAAAAGGGGCCTCAATTACTGGACAGTGATTTGCTACCGGAAATCAGGGACAGTGTGGAGGGTGCAGACAACAGGAACAGTGTGGAGGGTGCAGACAACGGGGACAGTGTGGAGGGTGCAGGCTACGGGGACAGTGTGGAGGGTGCAGGCTACGGGGACAGTGTGGAGGGTGCAGGCTACGGGGACAGTGTGGAGGGTGCAGGCTACGGGGACAGTGTGGAGGGTGCAGGCTACGGGGACAGTGTGGAGGGTGCAGGCTACGGGGACAGTGTGGAGGGTGCAGGCTACGGGGACAGTGTGGAGGGTGCAGGCTACGGGGACAGTGTGGAGGGTGCAGGCTACGGGGACAGTGTGGAGGGTGCAGGCTACGGGGACAGTGTGGAGGGTGCAGGCTACGGGGACAGTGTGGAGGGTGCAGGCTACGGGGACAGTGTGGAGGGTGCAGGCTACGGGGACAGTGTGGAGGGTGCAGGCTACGGGGACAGTGTGGAGGGGGCAGGCTACGGGGACAGTGTGGAGGGGGCAGAAAACAGGGAGGGTGGGAAAATAGGAGCAATGTGGAGATTGCAGAAAAAAACATGCACAATGCACGTGGTCTTAGTAGTGAAGTCATAGAACAACATGAGCTGCCTGTAGCTCGGAATGAGGCGCAGTTTGGGTATTTTAATGACCAAACTGTACTAGTGGTGTCTGATGTAGGACAGGGTCTTGTCCCTGCTACTGATGCCTGTGCTGAACAGCCAGTTCACAGCATAGAACAAACCAAACTAGAATTACTTTACTGTCAGGAAAGTCCCCCAAGAAGTCCACAGTATACTAAGCATGCACAATCCCCAGCGACGCAGCTACCTCTAGAGACCCTGCATGAGGATACAGAGGAGGAGCAAGGTGCAACCACTGGCCCCCCAGAAGTCCCAGGAAGGGACATTATTCTTCATAACGTATTCGTGAAAGGTAAGACTGGTCCAAAAGGCAGAAAAATAATAAAATCAGTAGAATTTTTGCAGAATTGTGTCCGAGATGGACAACCACCTTTGGGATGCCATAGACACCTGTAATTCATCCAGTAGACTGAGGACAAGAACTGGTGATCTGTCTCTAGGGACTATATAGGAAAGTATTTCATATCGATGCACAATGTCCAGTGGTTTCAGATGGGTCAATATTGGGGGGTTTGTTTTGTGGGGATGTCTACGACCAGGAATGCAAACTAAGTTCTTGGTACTGTCAGTCGGCTGTGTTCCTGAATGACATGTCTAAAGGCCCTATTACACCTGCAGATTAAGCAGGCAAATGTCAGGAAGGAAACGTTCCGGCTCGCTAGCTTCTATTACATGCAGCAATCTCCTGGGGATGGGGAGCAGTGATCACTAATGTCATCGCTCGTCCCCATACAGAATCTTTGTTTGCCGGCAGCAGAGTGCTGATTACATGGCACGATCTGCCGCCAGCAATGATCTTAGCGGATATCTGCCAGTGTAATAGGGCCCTAAAGGGGTTCTCCCGAGAATTAAGAAAATGAAAATACTTAAATATTACTTTATTATAAATATATTCCCAAATACCTTTCATTAGTTATAATGGCTCATTTTTTCTGGACAGCAATCATTAGGAGAAATAAAATGGCCGCCTTCCTATTAGTACAGAATCTGTCCTATCCACACAGCAGGACAAGTTACTTCAGAACACTGAGATAAATAACTGCCTCATCCTCCTCTCTGCTCTACTTTTCAGGGATTATTAACCTGAGTACTGCTGATAAGATCTTCTGCTGAATCTCTGTAGGAATGGAGTTCATGAGGAGACATGAAGTACAGAGAGGGGGGCGTGTAGATAATGAGCAGCAGCACTTGTATGCAGTCTCCATTACCACAGTCCATCCTCTCTGGACTTCATGTCTCCTAATGAACTCCATTTCTACAGAGATTCAGCTGAAGTTCTTATCAGCTGTTTTCAGGATCATCATCCCTGGAAAGCAGAGCAGAGAGGCGGATAAGACAGCTCTTTAGGACAGGTTTTGTGGGTACTAATAGGACGGCGGCCATTTTATTTCTCCTAATGATTGCTCCCCAGACAAAACAAGCCATTATAACTAATGAAAGGTATTTGGGAATATATTTATAATAAAGTATTATTTACGTATTTTCATGTTCTTAATTCCAGGAGAACCCCTTTAAGGGCCTCAGTGCATAGTGCGATGTCTGGCTCTGATCAGACACAATAGACCCCTCCTGTGGTTATATATGTATACAGAAGGTTTATATACATGGCTTTGGCAGTGTCTGGACTGGAAGTCCCTGGGCATCAATGTCGTATCCTCCTGTGTGCAGATTCTCCCGAGTATTTCCTGATCTCTGAACAGCTCCTATACTTGTGCTCCCTTCCTGTTTTAGGAGAGGTCAGGATATGTATTCATAGGGGAAGCATGAAGGACAGCTGCGGGGAATTCAGATTTTCTGATGTCATACCATAGAAATAACTCCCATCATTGTCTGCACTTCAGGCTGTCAAACTCCTATCATGCACGGACAAATATAAAATGGCAGGACATGCTGGGGGTTGTAATTTCACAAAAACTGGAGAGCCACAGGTCGGAAACCACTGGTCTAAATTTTGGAAATGTTGATACCCAAGTAGGTAGAACTGTCGTGGTAGTAGTCTGCCTGTGCTTGTAATGCCTTCTATAGCATGCTAGGGGTTGTAGTTTCACTACAGCTGGAGAGTCACAGGTAGGGGACCACTGGTCTAACTCTTGAAAATGGTGATGCCTGAGTAGGTAGAGCTGTGGTGGTGGTAGTAGTCTGCCGTGCCTGTATTGGCTCATAGCATGTGGGAGGTTGTAGTCTGAGTACAGCTGGAGGGCTGCAGCCTTGTCTGAATCTTATAAATTGCAAGGCAAGGTATAGCTGTTTCGGTAGTAGTCATTTATTGTCTTAGCATGTTGGTGGTTGTAGTTTTAAGCCTGCAATAATTTTTTGAGATCCCGGATGGTTTTTATTATTATCGGATTATTGTTTCTGTAACTTTACAGCAACCATATAATCTGTTGGTTGAGATGAGTAAATCGATCAGTTTGCAGTGGGGGAATGATTTCGCCTTTCTCGGACCCTCTGGTCAGTAGGTGATTGTCTCAGCTCTACAGACTGAGGTGTTGTCGGCTCTGCTGCATATTCTCCAGTAGTTTTATTACCAGAGCCCCTGCACCTGCCTGCTCACCGTCCTGGGGGTAGAAGGCCAGTTTGGAATTGTTTAGCAGACGGGGAGGGTTCTGCTTTTATTGTTCACTAAAGTTCCCTGGAACTGTGTATGATCCTGCCCTGCCTCTGGTATCAATGGGAGAAGTTATTTGATCCTGGGATGTGTCAGCACACACATGATTTAACCATCTCCATCCTGTATCCAGCCTAAAATATCCCGTGGCTGACCCCTGTCCTTCCCGTAAATTTCCTAGACATGCGAGAGGGACTTGGGCTTCTATAACCTTCCATTTATTGTACTGAGGGGGCTCCACAGAGCATGAGTCACCCATTGGTGAAAAGGTTGCAGTCACTTCATGCCGCTGTGTCACCCAGTGGGTGAGGCTATGCCAAGATCCTGGATTTTTACATTGTGTGTCACTGTCTGCAGATGGAGAAATTTGCACAAACTGTAAAAAGTTAATGTAAAACTTTAAGGGACTTTCTGTAAATGAATTTTAAGGGTACGGTCACTTGGGGCAGAATTTCCACAGTGCACCACAAGATTTTGCTGTGGATTTTCTGTGGGGTTTACCCTATGTATTGCAACTTAGTATATCCACACCAAAAATCTGCATTTATATATCTCACTGCAGCTCATTTTATGCTGTGGATTCTTTTCTGCAACATGTGGATGACGTCCACGTCTTGCTACTGTGATACTGCAGATTTTCCGCCTCCAGTTTTGCAGCAGGCAATCCGTAGCATGTACACCACTTGGGAATATACACTAAATCTCTGTATATTGACAGGTTCTAAAATTTATGATGCTTTGTCTTCACTTTTTTTTCAAGACCACCGCTTGCTGTTGATCTATAGTAACATTTTTGTTTACAAGGAAAATGTCTGGGATTCCAACTGAAGGTGTCTGTGCGCCTAGTGGTAGTGTGAACGCAGCAGCGGTTTTACAGCACATTAACACATTCTTTACATGTGGTTTGTACAGTCAAAACTAGTGGTAGTAACATGTTTTACCTGAAACGAGAATGTTTCATTTGTTTTGATAATAGGGAACATAGTATGGCGCCACCTGATGTTCATTTACTTACATAGTATGGCGCCACCTGGTGTTCATTTACTTACAAAGTATAGCACCACCAGGTGTTCATTTACTCACTTAGTATGGCTCCACCTGGTGGTCATTTACTTACATAGTATGGCTCCACCTGGTGGTCATTTACTTACATAGTATGGCTCCACCTGGTGGTCATTTACTTACATAGTATGGCTCCACCTGGTGTTCATTTACTTACATAGTATGGTGCCACCTGGTGGTCATTTACTTACATAGTATGGCTCCACCTGGTGGTCATTTACTTACATAGTATGGCTCCACCTGGTGGTCATTTTACTTACATAGTACGGTGCCACCTCGTGGTCATTTACTTACATAGTATAGTGCCACTTGCTGGTCATTTACTTAAATAGTTTTGGCGCCTCCTGGTGTTCATTTTCCTACATAATAGCCAAGCCAGTGCTCATCTGTTTTCCGTGGGCCCATAGAAATGAGTAGATGGCAGCTGCACATGTGCAGTGCGACCTCCACAACTTTCGGACCTCCGTTCTAAGTGTAGGTGGGGGTCCCACCTCCTAGTGATATGCGCCCATTGTATGAAATGGGAAAACCTCTTTAAAGTAATTTTCATTTTCAAATCATTGTAAATTACTATAAAACAGCCTTCTGGTATGAGATGATTCATGGGCTGACCATTTAACATTACGTTCAGTTTTTATTTTCATTTTGCATTCTTCACTGTTGAGGTTGAGTCGTTTTGTGGCGAATGATTCATTGTTTTATGAGCACAAATATGTGAGTGCTCGACCTTCTCTGAACAAAATGGTCTTTGAGCGCGGCTGCATATATTGTGGCTCGGACTGCAGTAGTCTTTCCTTAATTTTCTTCTTTCGATTTACGTATCTGATATTTAAAGGGCTTGCCCACACCTACTGTTGCAGTGTTCGTCTATCACAGCATCTCAATCTCTTGCTGTCCCAGTGTTCCCAGTCTCCGTGCACGCTGTATGGTCCTGACGTGTTTTACAAAGCATTGGTGCCTTCAGGGGAGTGTGTCCCAGTCTTCTGAAAAGGCCATTGCTTTGGTGAAACATATAAGAGGGACATAGTGTGAGGTAACGTTAGCCCGTGTGTGTTATACAGTGCAGCGCTGCCTACCATCAGAGTTGCATCATTGTGCTCTGTACTGGCATACACGGAGAACACAACACTTTTTTGCAGTGCGGTTGTTTTAACACTGATTGAGCGGCTGTCTGCAAATTCCGGAATTGCCAATCACTGTGTATGATAATTGCTCAATTACTCGATCACTGTATATAACAGTCCCTCAGTGCTGTATTTGATTCCTTAATCACCGTATATATTCTTCCCCTCCATCACTGTATATACTCCCCTACATCACTGTATATAATACTCCCCTACATCACTGTATATAATAACCCCTCCATCACTGTATATAATAACCCCTCCATCACTGTATATAATAACCCCTCCATCACTGTATATAATATCCCCTCCATCACTGTATATATTGAGCCCCCTCCATCACTGTATATAATATCCGCTCCATCACTGTATATATTGATCCCCCTCCATCACTGTATATATTGATCCCCTCCATCACTGTATATAATAACCCCTCCATCACTGTATATAATAACCCCTCCATCACTGTATATAATAACCCCTCCATCACTGTATATATTGATCCCCTCCATCACTGTATATATTGATCCCCTCCATCACTGTATATATTGATCCCCTCCATCACTGTATATATTGATCCCCTCCATCACTGTATATATTGATCCCCTCCATCACTGTATATATTGATCCCCTCCATCACTGTATATATTGATCCCCTCCATCACTGTATATATCGAGCCCCTCCATCACTGTATATATCGAGCCCCTCCATCACCGTATATATCGAGCCCCTCCATCACCGTATATATCGAGCCCCTCCATCACCGTATATATTGAGCCCCTCCATCACCGTATATATTGAGCCCCTCCATCACCGTATATATTGAGCCCCTCCATCACCGTATATATTGAGCCCCTCCATCACCGTATATATTGAGCCCCTCCATCACCGTATATATTGAGCCCCTCCATCACCGTATATATTGAGCCCCTCCATCACCGTATATATTGAGCCCCTCCATCACCGTATATATTGAGCCCCTCCATCACCGTATATATTGAGCCCCTCCATCACCGTATATAATAATCACCTCGTTTAGTAGAGGGGAGAGATTTGTGCCGGTGTAGTTGCAGCTGACAGAGGATTGGCTGCACTGATTGAGTTCAGATGAGCTGTGAGGATGTCTGTCCTCAAGCTTGCTGACTGTTTCCAGTGACAACCAGCAACATTTCAAGTGCAGCTGTGGAGTATAATGTCCTTCGACTAATATATTCTTATACAACATATTTTATGTTTTTTAGTTTTTTAGCAGTCGTCTTCCAGAAACATAAAAATATTGAATTCTTTGGTTTTATATAGTGATCCCCTCCATCACTGTATATAATTAACCCCTTCATCACTGTATATATTGATCCCCTCCATCACTGTATTAATACATAAAGTGATAGAGATTATTATATACAGTGATGTTTTGTTTTTTAGCAGTCATCTTCCAGGAACATAAAAATCTTGAATTCTTTGGTTTTACAGGACAGACCAATGGTCAGGAGAGGCCCCCAGAAATATGCCTGGAGAGAGATCCCTCGCCATTAAGGCCTCATGGCTTGAGCTCCCCAAGTGTCTGCAGGAAAAGTCAGAGCCGTCCCTGGCAGGTCAGGGATGTTAATGTGGAGGTTCTGACGAGCGGCGTCATCTATCTGCCTGGTGAGCTGACACTTTATACTAACTGTAGAAAGCTATTAATTCAGATGTATCACAGCTGCAGGGGCGTTTCATTGTTACCTGCAACAAAACCAGATCTATGTCTTTTTAGGAACACGGGACAGGAGTGGACGCGCTCTGGTGATAATCAACACTCGTGACACCTGCTGGTTAAACCCGCACTGCAACGCCGCTGAACTGGGGCGCCTCTTGTTGTACTTCTACAGCGTTGTACGGTACGAGCCGGTCCCCCTTTCTCTCTCATTTTATATAATGCACACTAACGGCACCCCTCTATATCTGTGCAACCTGTGGGAATTTGGTGCACAGACCATTGGGTTTCATATATACAGTCAGGTCCATAAATATTGGGACATCAACACAATTCTAACATTTTTGGCTCTATACACCACCACAATGGATTTGAAATAAAACAAACATGATGTGCTTTACCTGCAGACGGTCAGCTTTAATTACATCCAAATCAGGTGAACGGTGCAGGAATTACAACAGTTTGCATATGTGCCTCCCACTTGTTACAATAGTTTACCAGATCAAAAACACTCTCCAGGAGGTAGGTAGGAGGTAGGTGTATGTGTGTCAAAGTCAACAATCGAGAGAAGACTTCACCAGGGTGAATACAGAGGGTTCACCACAAGATGTTGCAATTGTGTCGATGTCCCAATATTTATGGACCTGACTGTGGTTCATGCAGTTCTCTGGTGCACATTACTGCCAATGTTTTTCTTTCATTTCCTCACCAATTCAAGATCTCTGTTTTCTGCCAGTAAATGGAAACCGACCCATACAGATGTACTATTTCTCACAGCTGATAATTTGCTACAATTGTATGCAGTCTAGGCAATCCTAAACAGGCTGAGCTCGATTGTAGCAAATCCTCAGCTATGAAATGTATAAGTTCTTTTGGGGATTTCAGCCACTGATATCAAACAGAGATACTGAAAATGAGGAGAGAAGCTGCAGAAGTTCTTGCTTATACAATGATGCTTACATAAACTATTTGACTTTACAGTATCGCACCTATCCATGGCCGAGCACTTGGCGATTTGTGCTTTCAGTATATTTGCTGGTTTCATGGCTGTGATATCATCTGCACCGTGTCACTAATTCTCCTTTCTTCTCCCAGGAGAGACTGCAGAGCTTTGGGCCTGACTCTGCTGGTGGACACTCGGAGGTGCTCTCCAGTACCCGCCTTATTTAAAGCCATTCATATAGTCCAGGTATTTGTTCCATCCATCCAGGATTCATCAGAATTAGTGCAAGAAGTGGAGCAGTTTCCCATAGCAATCGGTCTCAGATTGCTGCCTTAAAATCTGCCCCACTTTTAGGGCTCAGCTACACAACGACATTTGTCACGCAACGTTATTTGTAATGATGGTCAATGGTGATGTGACTGTGATGCGTCAGTCGCACAAAATCCATCCAAGTTGGATGTTTATGCGAAGGTCACAGCATTTTGAAGTGCAACACCATTCCTGTCATTACAAAAAATGTGCAACATTGCTGTAACACATGTCGCAGTGTAGCTGTACCCCGATTTGTAGCCGTACCTTTATATAGAATACACTGAACACATTCCTGCAGATTATGGGCTTCTTAGAGGCATTTGCTGGCACTTTGCACCATTTTAGCACCAATTACATTACTTGTTATGTCGCAGATTTAAAGATTTGTCCACTTTGATTGCAAAAACTATAGGTATAGGAAGAGGCACTTATGGTCATTGCATAATTGCATTGCGGAGCCATTCTGGACCTTGCAGGACGATGCAATGGTCTGCAGGAGCCCTGTGTACGATCGATGTGACAGATGCCCAGAGCTTTACCTGTCACTCATCGCATTGTGCTCTCCATCTGCAGTCAACTCATTACACGGAGAGATAACTGCTGACTGGTGTAATAACTCCAACTTCTTTGCCAGCGGTGGTCTCCAATCTGCAGCTCTCTGTGTGTAATTTAGTCATGTCTGGTGATAATATAGCTGAGATTACACCCAGACTGATCTCTTCCAGATGTAGTAATTATATAAGAAGTTGTCTGTCAGCATAATGAGGGTTATAACCTGTGTTTGGATTGATGTATTAGAGCTGTAGTAATAAATGTTGCATTACTCTGTTCCAGAGCACTATTCCTCATTGTATCCATGGAGTATTACTTCTGACAGAGAAAGATCTTGTCCTGTCCGTGGAGAGACCACAAGGAGTGCAGGTAATGAGTGCAGAGCCCCACGTGATCCAAGTCGCATGTTGTAGTCTTCTGTACAAATTGCAAGAAGGTGCAGGTTGTCTGGATAGAGGGGCATAGATTCTGTTGTACGTACTGTAGATCTTTACTACTATATAGTGATAGTTATTGGGGGGTATAGAATACTGGTGATCCCAGTAACTGACCCTTCATTATTATCAGATGACTGCACAGATGCAGCTTCTAGGAATAGAAAAAATGGGGTTTGGGTCATAGCAAATTTGCAGGCAAGGTTTCCTGAAGTTTTTGGATTTCCGGGTCCTTGATTGACAGATTACGTTAAAACTATGACTGTCCTGTGTGAGTGTATATATGCTAGTCAGAACGTCTCGCATGACTACAAGGGTATGACTCGCCCAACAATCCTTTATTTAAGGGTTTCCCTAATTGTTCTGAAATCCAATCTGACCCGTCAGTAATGTCTGACTAATTGTGACAAAGCATATGGAAGCCCCCTGTGAAGTGTGCTGCATATACCAGCCCGTGTCTCCTGAGGCCGCCCAGGGGTTAAGATTAGCATAACTTTCAGCCTGACCTCTTCCTTGTGTCCACCTTACACAAAAGCAGAATGAAGAGCCCCTGACAGGCGTCAGCTCCCACCCTAGCTAATTCAGAGGCTTTCATACACGGATCCTGCTCTTGGCTCATTAGGGCAAAATAAGAGAGAACAATGATGGCCGATGACCCCCGACCCCTGAAGAGTTAAACCAGCGGCAGGAATGATTTATAGAAGCGCCTATTTCCTGCACCCTGACTGCAGCGCTTCGCTTAAAGGCACAGTGTATGCAAAAAAAAAAGGGGATTGTGCTGATTAAAAAGTGATTTGTTGATATTCTGTAAGAGATTGAGATATATATATATATATATATATAGCACACAGAGCTCAAGTAATCATCTGTGAGTTTTCCAGCCTTATACATCTTACCTGCCCTGATACATAGTAGCAAAGTATCAGGACAGGAGAGGGATTTGTGCTGCTTATGTGATCAGATCATAGAGGATTGTCTACACTGGATACAATTGTAATAAACCTTCATCTGTGAGAAGTATTTGTTCTGTACAGGTTTTCTTCCTCTATCTAGATACAAACAATAATTCTTCCATTCACTGACAGCAAGCAGAGATTGTGAAGATTTGAAGCACCAGATATATTAGAAAGTTTCAGAACATTTTCCTTGGTGATGTCATTTCTATCTGCATATGTTTCTACAGTTTGATGTTCTCACGTCAGTGAAGTCTTTGCACAAACACATAGAGGCCTCGCAGCTCCCCCCTACGTTTAATGGAACATTCCCATATTGTCACCAGGACTGGCTATCATTCCGCACGGTGAGTAACCACTCTGGACTTTGGGGTGACTATATTGTGCCACCGTGATCCTTGCATGACTTGAGGCAGATTTTATACCGCAAAATTGTTAGGCCGATTATCATGAACGAACATTAATACAAATAGTCCTTCCCAAAAATAGGCTCTAAGCTCTTTATCTCCACTGGTGGGCAGGCAATTATTGGGAAGAAACGGTTCCTTCCTGATAATTGCCTGCTCAGTCTGGCAGTGTACATCCCACCTTTATACACAGGCAGAACGTTCTCACTCTCAGGTGCGTCCATTGTGTGGTGAGTGACCATCTGCCCGTGCAGTTTCTTTTTCAATATTCAGATTATTATTTTTTCTTTCCTGTAGAAGTTGGAGAACCTGCAAGACAGCTGCCGGGATGCCTGCATCTTCCTGCACAACGCCATCCAGAACATGCAGGTCATCGCTCTGCCCAACACGGCTGAGGTGAGGAATCCACAAGGCTGAACCCTGCAGTGTAGACGGATCTCCCCCCGCCCCATTAGCCTGCTGTTTATTTCTGTGCAGAATGTGATTGCTCATCCCTAGATCAGGTGTTTGCCTGAAACGTATAGTATCTTTGCATTTAGAAATCAACCCAATCTGATTGTCGAACTGTCCTCATCAGAACATTTCCAGAAGAAGAAATCTGATGTGTACGGACAGCACTTGTCATGTTTAAGCCCCATATTAGTATTGTATCTTACAAAACTATACAGCCAGTGAATTGGATCATCCAATCACATATGAAAGCAGAGGGTTTGCAACGATGTATTCAGTCTAAACCAGGGATGCCCAACCTGTGGCCCTCCAGCTGTTGAAAAACTGCGACTCCCAGCATGCCCGGACAGCCTACAGCAGGGCATGATGGGAGTTGTAGTTTTACCATAGCTGGAGGGCCGCAGGTTGAGCATTCCAGGTCTAAACAGCCAGGACTCCTGATTCAGAATTCTTCCTGCACTGATACTGTACATTGTAGTAATCTATCAGTAGGAGAGACAGATTTATACTGCTGCTTTGGATAGTTGTAGTGGGTCGGATTTTTGCCGTCCTGTTGGTGTTTTTGTTTTCCTCTCACGTATTGGAACATTACACTTGTCCGTACTGCCAGATTTATCACAGCGTGTGACCAGAGACTGTCTATTGCCTCTCATGTAACATGCTGTGTCTTCTCTCTGGAAGGAGGCCAGTCTGCAGCTGACGCGTTTTGGCCAGTTGATGACGGCTGTGCTGGAAGATGCAAGACTAGTGACTCTGCAGACAGAAGGGGGCGCTGTTCTGGCCAGACTGAGGAAGGAGGAGTCGTGTGTAACTCTCACAGATGATTACAGGTACCGTGACCCATGATGGGATTGTACTGAAGTCCTGCTGCAGTTTTGGAGCAATGTATGTAACATGAATTAGTAACATGAGATTACTGGGCTGATGGCTAAACTGGAGGAGAATCCTTCCCTTTGTGAGGAGCTCATATCATGTAAATAAAACTTAAAGGGGTTCTGCAGTTTCTTGATACTGATGATCTATCCTCTGAGGCGGACGGCGCCTACGGACCCCATAGACTATAATGGGGTCCGTTAGGTTTACGCTCAGAAAATGATTTTTTCCATGCATGCAGGACTTTTGTCTCCGCTCCAAAATCATTTTCTGAGCGTAAACCTAACAGACCCCATTATAGTCTATGGGGTCCGTAGGCTCCGCTCGCCTCAGTTATGTGCCCAATCCGTCCTTTCCGTTCTCCTGCTCCTATAACGGAGCAGGAGAACGGAAAGGCTGAATGCTGGTGTGAACTCAGCCTTATAGGTTTAGGTTGGAAAGCATTGTCTAGACTGGATACAAAATAAACAAATCCTCAGCTGTGAGAAGTATGAGGTCAGGATTGATGCCTTCAACTGATGATTTCAACTTCTGGATATAAACAAGAATTTTCCCATTCACTGACAGCAAGCAGAGATCTTAGAAATGGTAAGGAATAGAAATGCTAAATATATTATAAAGTTGTAGAACTTTTCATAGTTTTAGAATTAATTTACATAAAACTGTGACACTGCAGGAGCGGACTTTCTCCATATGATATGGACTTGTCCAGAACTTATAAATTACTGGAATAGTATTAATAATTGTATTATGTATAAACTAAAAATTCGAATTCCTTTTGAACCACAAGTATTTGTGCTTAATGATCTTTCCAAACTAAAAAATCACAAGTATCAAAAGATCTTCCTGAGCAGAATACTGATGTTGGCTAGAGTTTTGATCAGTCGGACCTGGTTTGCCCGATCCACTCCAGACATAAATACATGGATAAATTTAACCGATAAGGTAAAAAATTACGAGAAAATTATATATAAACGGAGGGAAGTTGAGGACCAGTGGAATAGGATATGGGGTGGTTGGAGGATTGACTAGTCGAGGTCAAGTTGTTTTATTTATGGGGGTCCTGCTTTGACGCACCACAGACTAGGGGGGAGGGAGGGGAGGGTTTTCTAAATGTAAATGTAATGAAAAGATGAGTTGAATATATTTATATCTATATATAATTAGTTGGGTCACTAAGAATTGAGAGATTGTAAAAATTTCTACTGTAAATGTTTTGTAGTTTTCCCAATAAATTTTTGAAATGCAAAAAAAAAGCACTGGGCATGTGTATGGTAGATGGGATTAGGACTGGAGGACAGGACCATACAGCAGGACTGAGCACTGGGCATGTGTATGGTAGATGGGATTAGGACTGGAGGTCAGGACCATACAGCAGGACTGAGCACTGGGCATGTATATGGTAGATGGGATTAGAAGTGGAGGACAGGACCATACAGCAGGACTGAGCACTGGGCATGTATATGGTAGATGGGATTAGGACTGAAGGACAGGACCATACAGCAGGACTGAGCACAGGACATGTATATGGTAGATGGGATTAGGCTGGAGGTCAGGACCATACAGCAGGACTGAGCACTGGGCATGTGTATGGTAGATGGGATTAGGACTGGAGGTCAGGACCATACAGCAGGACTGAGCACAGGGCGTGTATATGGTAGATGGGATTAGGACTGGAGCACAGGACCATACAGCAGGACTAAGCACAGGACATGTATATGGTAGATGGGATTAGAAGTGGAGGACAGGACCATACAGCAGGACTGAGCACTGGGCATGTATATGGTAGATGGGATTAGGACTGAAGGACAGGACCATACAGCAGGACTGAGCACAGGACATGTATATGGTAGATGGGATTAGGCTGGAGGTCAGGACCATACAGCAGGACTGAGCACTGGGCATGTATATGGTAGATGGGATTAGGACTGAAGGACAGGACCATACAGCAGGACTGAGCACAGGACATGTATATGGTAGATGGGATTAGGACTGGAGGTCAGGACCATACAGCAGGACTAAGCACTGGGCATGTGTATGGTAGATGGGATTAGGACTGGAGGTCAGGACCATAAAGCAGGACTAAGCACTGGGCATGTGTATGGTAGATGGGATTAGGACTGGAGGTCAGGACCATACAGCAGGACTGAGCACTGGGCATGTGTATGGTAGATGGGATTAGGACTGGAGGTCAGGACCACACAGCAGGACTGAGCACTGGGCATGTATATGGTAGATGGGATTAGGACTGGAGGT
Source organism: Bufo gargarizans (assembly GCF_014858855.1). Classification (NCBI taxonomy): domain Eukaryota; kingdom Metazoa; phylum Chordata; class Amphibia; order Anura; family Bufonidae; genus Bufo; species Bufo gargarizans. The sequence continues at coordinate 113,057,572 of NC_058089.1, forward strand.
CAGGACCATACAGCAGGACTGAGCACTGGGCATGTATATGGTAGATGGGATTAGAAGTGGAGGACAGGACCATACAGCAGGACTGAGCACTGGGCATGTGTATGGTAGATGGGATTAGGACTGGAGGTCAGGACCATACAGCAGGACTGAGCACTGGGCATGTATATGGTAGATGGGATTAGGACTGGAGGTCAGGACCATACAGCAGGACTGAGCACTGGGCATGTATATGGTAGATGGGATTAGAAGTGGAGGACAGGACCATACAGCAGGACTGAGCACTGGGCATGTATATGGTAGATGGGATTAGGACTGAAGGACAGGACCATACAGCAGGACTGAGCACAGGACATGTATATGGTAGATGGGATTAGGCTGGAGGTCAGGACCATACAGCAGGACTGAGCACTGGGCATGTATATGGTAGATGGGATTAGGACTGGAGGTCAGGACCATACAGCAGGACTGAGCACAGGGCGTGTATATGGTAGATGGGATTAGGACTGGAGCACAGGACCATACAGCAGGACTAAGCACAGGACATGTATATGGTAGATGGGATTAGAAGTGGAGGACAGGACCATACAGCAGGACTGAGCACTGGGCATGTGTATGGTAGATGGGATTAGGACTGGAGGTCAGGACCATACAGCAGGACTGAGCACTGGGCATGTATATGGTAGATGGGATTAGCACTGGAGGTCAGGACCATACAGCAGGACTGAGCACTGGGCATGTATATGGTAGATGGGATTAGAAGTGGAGGACAGGACCATACAGCAGGACTGAGCACTGGGCATGTATATGGTAGATGGGATTAGGACTGAAGGACAGGACCATACAGCAGGACTGAGCACAGGACATGTATATGGTAGATGGGATTAGGCTGGAGGTCAGGACCATACAGCAGGATTGAGCACTGGGCATGTATATGGTAGATGGGATTAGAAGTGGAGGACAGGACCATACAGCAGGACTAAGCACTGGGCATGTATATGGTAGATGGGATTAGGACTGGAGGACAGGACCATACAGCAGGACTGAGCACTGGGCATGTATATGGTAGATGGGATTAGGACTGGAGGTCAGGACCATACAGCAGGACTGAGCACTGGGCATGTATATGGTAGATGGGATTAGGACTGGAGGTCAGGACCATACAGCAGGACTGAGCACAGGGCGTGTATATGGTAGATGGGATTAGGACTGGAGCACAGGACCATACTAAAGAAAGAAAAAAAGAAAGAAGAAAAAAAAAAAAAAAAATTACATAAAACTGGACGACACATGTAAGATGGCGTCTGGCCGTGGAAGTGTTAACGCTACAATGGGACCAGCAGTCGCTGCAGATAATGGGGGTGTTTGTTGGAGGAAGCCAGGGTTATCTACCAGTAAGGTCCTGGCCTGCGCCGCAGTTTTCCAGCCACTTTGGATCACTGTGCCGTGTCTGGAATTCGATTGAAGCTGTTGGAGTTGTGAAATGTTTTTCCCGCTCATCACTCCATCATCTGGCACCAGATCCTCTTCACAGCAACTCAGGGGCCAGCAGAGCTCTGTGACTGCATCCTGCGAGGGACAGGGGGGCGTCCGGGATGCTTTTCCCAGCATCCGAGAGACCCCTAAACTGGGAAATCACTGGGGAAAGAGTATTAGTCTCTGTTCACACCACATGTGGCTGACATACAAACATGTACCACTCATTTCTACAGAGCCAATGTATGCCACATACAGGTCACTACAAAAGTGGCTCCTAATGTGCTTCGTCATCTAAAAACACACACTGAAGCTGCTGCAGAACCTCTTCCTGAAGTGTAAACGAGACATCCCTTCCCCACCATTGACACCCTCATGTTTTTCATAAAGGTCTGCCTCACTGACCCGCAGTGCATATTATGTAGTACAGTGCCATAGCTGCTGGAGAACTTCTCTGAAAAGTGACCTGCGACAGATCAAGTGATGAGCAGCATCTATGTAGTTCTGACATTGGAATATGATGATTGCAGTGATCTTTGCAGACATGGCAGCTTCCATCAGTGTGTTTGATATGTATGTATTACATGTGTTGTAAGGTGACGTGTCTTTTAGGGAAACAGTGGACATGGCGGCAGAGCTGTATAACCGGGTGGATGAAGGCGTGCACAGTCTGGTGCGGCTGTCTAACCGACGCATACAGGAGATGGAGTTAGTCATTGGCTTTGAAGCATTTGAAGAGCAGTTTCACGAGGTAAGGATGTGGATAACCCGGTGGGTGTAGATACATGAACTCACGTTATGTTAGAGTAATAAAGGGTCAGACATGTTAGATTTCAATATGCAGAATTCTATTGTTCTTGGGGAGCCTTCTCCTGACCTATAGTGTTCGGATTATTTACTGCCGCTGTATCTTTAAGGGCCCTTTACATTGGCCGGGAATCTTAAAGATAATCGCTAACAAACGTTCATAGGAACGCTCTTAAGTGATTTTCTGGCGGTGTAAATGTACCGCCGATGAATGAGCGAAACGCATGTTCATTGGGTGTCCTCCCACACGACCAGCAGATTGTCTGGAAGGAACACTTCCTTCAAGACAGCATGCTGCTCTGTCCTCTGTAAAGGGACCTTAAGTGAATGTCTTGTTAGTACAGTAAAAGTCCTTTCACCCTTTGGATACCGGAGGTTTTTTTGTTTTTAGCGGTTTCATTTTTCTTCCCTATTTTCCGTGAGCCATAACTTCTTTTTATTTTTACTGTTACATAGCTGTATGAGGGCTATTTTTTTTTGCGGGACAAGTTGTACTTTCTAATGCAACCATTAATTATGGCATAAAATGTTGTGGGAAGCGTAAAAAAAATAAAAAATGGGGTGGAATTGGGAAAAGAAAAACGCAATCCCTCCACTGTTTTACGGGTTTTGTTCCCACAGCGTTTTGTTTACGACAAAACTGACCTATGCCCTTTATTCTCTGGGTCAGTCCGATTACAACGATACCCCATATGTATAGGATCTTCATGTCTAAATAGTGTAAAAATACATTTAAACTTTGAGATTATTTTTTTTTTTATATAACCATATTCTGCCCCCCATAACTTTTTTATACTTATGTCTACTGAGCTGTTTAGGAGCTCATTTTTTTTGTGGAACAATCTGTACTTTTAATTGATACCATTTTGGAGTGTGTGTGTGACTTTTTGATCACATTTTATTAATTTTTTAGGTGTAAGAGAAGCAATGAAAAAATGGCTAATCCTTTTCTGTTACACTTTTCACTGTATTGGAATTTATTTTTCTATTTTAATAGTACGGGCATTTTCAGGCGCGGTGATACCCATGATGTTTATATTTATTGTTATTTAGGTATTTCTTTTTTTAATTATACGGAAAGGGGGGGGTAATTTTAAACCTATATAAAAAATAAAAAAAATATATAATTTTTTAAACATTTTTAGTTTTTAAATTGTTTGTGATCATTATGTACCTCATATATGAGCTTATTACATTTTTTAATGATTTTTTTGGTTTATCAGGAATTTATTAGCTTATTTTGCTCATTTCTTATCCTGGCCTGCCATCTGGTAGCCAAAATAAGAATTGCAGTTTGAATACTGTTAGCTTATTCAGTAAAGCTACCAGTATTCAGCGCAAATACCATGTTTCTCCGAAAATAAGACAGGGTCTTTATATTATTTTTTTTCTCTGAAAAAAGGGTAAGGCCTTTTATCGGAGTAGGGCTTATTTTGGGTCCATGAACAACAGTCACACATTAATGCTTGGACAAAAAAAAAATCTAGATTTATTTCAATACAGTATAATCACAGTGGGTGGCACAGTACTACGGTATGATAGCGGTACAGTACTCTGGCAGGCAATGCCACACTTCTTTCTGGTACCGTACGTACACTGCCCCTGAGCCCCTAGGCAGCAATGTGTACAGTACGTTACCAGGGAGATCCGGCGCAAGAGATGACAGGGTGCTGATTGGTGGAGGCAGGGGGAGGGAGCAGGACGCCTTCACCACCAATCAGCACCTCCAGCTCCAGGCAGCAGAGAGGAGAAGGACATCCTCCTGCTGCCTCATTCAGCTACGGTAGGGGTAAGTTAGAACGTGCGGGCTGGCGGCAGTACAGGGTAGAGAAGCCAGTCCAGCCTGCCCAGCGATGTACCCATTCGGTACCGTAGATGGAAGCGCGGCTGCCGGCATAATTTTGCATTTAGTGAAGCTGCGATGTATGCGCGGGCTAGCGGCTTCACTAAGGCTAAGTGTTGGTAGCGTGCAGCTGCTGTACTGTAGCTCCTGCCCGGATCCGATCAGCTGGGAAAGCGCTGATGTCCTGCCCGCCTGCCCTGCCAGCTCAGAGCCATTAGTGAGCACTCCTGAGCTGCTGAATCCATAAATATAAAATTCATCTAGGGCTTATTTTTGGAGTAGGGCTTATATTTAAGCCCTACTCCCAAAAACCCTGCAAAATAGGGCTAGGTCTTATTTTCGGGGAAACATGGTACCTATGCCCGGATTGGACACATGTTTTTGCGCATTTAGGTGCCGTGATCTCACTTGATCACGGCATCTAAAGCATTTAATTACCGCAATCAGCATTATTGCCGGTCACGGTAATTAGCCACAGGTCTCTGCTGTATCTGCCGGCCATGACGCCCGCTGCACGTGCGAGCGGGCGTCAGGTTTACACATCGCACCACCGCCGTATATGTACTGCGCTGGTAGCCTTAGGGTTAATTCTGCATTAATTCTACAGATTATTGCATACTCCAGATTATCAGAAGATTGTAGAAAAAAAACGGAGAACTTCCTTGTGAGGAACGTTTCTGGAATCCGAAAATAAAATGTCACATAATCCACTGCTATTACATTGCAGTTCTATCTTGGATTATCAGATGCTAGATTACAGGCATGTCGCTGTATGTGGACACTTTTGTGTACAGCTCATTGTTTGACCATTGTTGTTTGGCATCTTCTCCTTTCTTTTAGGTCAGCGGATGGATAGAGAATGTCGGCGAGCGGGTACTTGAGGAGTGCAGTGTCCTAGAAGATTCTTTGGAGGTTCTTCTTCAGACACAAGGACATTTCCGTGAATTTGATGGTGTGGCATGTGTAAGTGGTGACTTAAGACATCTCTCCTCCTCCTTAGGAGCTGGAGACCCGGACCGCTGACATTTGGTTCTTGTTTTCAGGAGTACTGCAAACGTGGTCAGGAGCTGCTCCAGACGGTGGACCGGTGGCAGAACCTCCCCTCCCCTGACGTTCAGAAGTACATGATCAGGTTGCAGAAGTGTCAGGAGAAGGTGGGCGAATTCTTCAGGAGACTTGAGGAGTGCAGAAGCAGGTTGGAGAAGACGGTCAGACTCTATCAGTTCTTTGACAAGGTCAGTGAATAAGTCGCATGTCACAAATACATAGAAGCCATATTAAATGCTTCTCTATTTCAGTTTAGCTACAGTAAAGTAACAGTATTTAGCTACAGTCAAGTAACACTGAGTAGCATCTAATATCCAGAGTACCTGCCATGTGCAGCACGGACAGCAGCTAGACGACCTGAGGGTCACTCAGTAAGGTCTTATTAGACTGTCACGGGTATCTGGAGCTGACAACAGTGTATCCCACAGATCCAGGAGGCGGCGTGGGGGAGGATCCATAGAGGGAACACGACCATTGAGGTGGTCCCACTGATGCTCTGTTGGGTTCAAGTCTGGGGAATTAGGGGGACAGGGTAGTACTTAGAAGACTTGGTCATTAAGTGTGGATAAGTGTGCCCAGAGAATGCCACGACAACCTTCCCCTTGTGTTCTTCCACAAATGGTTGCAGGAAGTTTGTTCTCTGATGTTTCTCTCCTGACATGCCAGCGTCCATCTATTCCATGAAACAGAAATCAGTGGAGGTCCAATTCCGATACTGCTGCAAAAACTGAAGCCTTTTCTGCCGATGCAACTTGGTTATCATACGTGCAGTGACCGTCTACTGCATATGGGGCTCCGAAGCAGACAGAGTTCTCTGAACTGTTGTGTTAGACACACGTCTGATAGCCCCTGGTTCATTTTGGGAGAGAGTTGCTTCACTGTGGTGTCTCTGTCCACCCTCACAGCCGACGTTCACCTCTAACATCAATGGCACGTGGTCTCTGCAGTTTCCACACTGATGGTGCAATTTGTCCACTCACCATACACTTTCACCACAGCAGCACAAGAACAGTTCACACTGCACAGTGTCAGAAATACCGCCACTTGAGGCCCAAAAGCCAATAGTCATCCTTTCCTGCAACTCTGATAAATCGCCCCTTTTACCCATTACGAGGAATATGCATGCAGACAGCTTATCACACACCATATATACCCACCAATCCAGCTCAGAACACGGTACTTCATTCTTAAGCTACCTGCTGACGACGTCAAAAGTAGGAAGTGGTCAAAATAATCGTGTGTAGTTTGAACTCTGCCTTCTGTCTCAGAGGCTTATGCTACTGCTCTGTCCCTCCCCCATGCTTTACACTACAGCTCTGCTTTATCACCTTGACTGCACAGTAGCACAGGCAGCTTCTTGTTTTCTGCACAGAATTACAGACAGATACTGGTGCTGGAGGCTGAGGTCGGTTTTCAGGTTACGTTTATATTGTATAAATGGCTCCAGATGTTGTGGTCGGGTTCCATCTTATGACTCATGGCTTCTTTTTCCAGTGCAGTCCTGTCTTTATTATATCCCCCTGGCGTCACTATACAATCTCCCTGTATATGAATCCTCCTGCAGTATTTTTTTTTTTTTTGGGGGGGTGTTGTGTCTGAAATAGAGATGTGCAAATTAATTTGTCACATCTGCAGGACTTCTTCACCTGCCTGGGGCTGTCTCTGCAGGGAAAGAAGCACCCACCTACTGATAGATTGACTGGACCGGATATTTAGCTCGGCCCTAACAATTCCTGCCTGTGCAATGGTGGCAGCTCAGAAGCAAAGCCTCTGCCCTTTCTCTGTTATGCCTCATGCACACGACTGTTGTTCGGGTCCGCATTCGAGCCGCAGTTTTTGCGGCTCGGGTGCAGACCCATTTACTTCAATGGGGTCGCAAAAGATGCGGACAGCACTCCGTGTGCTGGCCGTATCCTTTGCTCCGTTACGTGGCCCCGCAATAAAAATATAGCATGTCCTATTCTTGTCCGTTTTGCGGACAAGAATAGGCATTTCTACAATGGGCCGCCCGTTCCGTTCCGCAAATTACGGGCAGCTTCCGTTTTTTGCGGCCGCAAAAAGGAGATTTTTGTATAACTTACCAGTAAAATCTCTTTCTCGCTCTTCATTGGGGGACACGGGAACCGTGGGTATAGCGATGTCCTCTAGGAGGCGTTAACGCTAGTAAAAGCTGTTAGCTCCTCCCCTGGCAGCTATACCCCCTCCAGCCTGGAGACGGAGCTTCACTTTGTGTACAAGCAGTAGGAGAAGCAAGCCAACCAAAGAAAAAAACATGGAACACCAACCATGCCAAAAACCCAACGGGGTTCTAACCAGAAACAGCCACAGCTCTGGTTGAACAACAATACTGGGTGGGTGCTGTGTCCCCCAATGAAGAGCAAGAAAGAGATTTTTACTAGTAAGTTATACAAAAATCTCCTTTTCTCGCCCATATTCATTTGGGGACACAGGAACCGTGGGACGTCCACAAGCAGTCCACAGGAAGGGAAAAACCACAGTCCCATGGAAACAGCGTCCCTGCAGGCATCTCGGAAACTGCCGCCTGCAAGACCAAGCGGCCCATGGCAGTGTCCGCCGATGCGCAAGTATGCACCTGGTAAAATTTCGTGAAAGTATGTAAGGAGGACCAAGTAGCCGCCTTACACAACTGTGCAGCTGAAGCGCGATTCCTCAGAGCCCAAGATGCACCCACCGCTCTGGTAGAGTGAGCCGTGACACCTAAGGGTGGAACCCTGTCCCGGGAGCGGTAAGCCTCCGCAATTGCAGCCCGAATTCAACGTGCGATTGCCACCTTGGAGGCCGCCAATCCCTTGCGAGGACCCTCTGGAATGACAAAAAGGGAGTCCGTATGGCGGAAGGGAACGGAGGATGCTAAATAGATCCTTAGAGCTCTGACAACATCCAAGTGATGCAACTCCCTTTCCCTAGGGTGTGAAGGAGAGGGACACAGAGAGGGAAGGACAATTTCCGTGTTCATATGGAAGTCGGAGACCACCTTCGGAAGAAAGGAAGGAACGGGCCGGAGAACCGCTTTATCCTTATGAAGAACCAGGAAGGGTTCTCTACAAGAAAGGGCCGCCAACTCAGACACCCGTCTGATGGAAGTGATAGCCACAAGGAAAGCCACCAAGGAAAGCCACAAGAGAAATCTCCTGTAGAGGCTCAAAGGGGGAAGCCTGGAGCGCTAGGAGGACTAGATTCAGATCCCAAGGCGGTAACGGAGGACGGTACGGAGGAACCGTATGTGCCACTCCCTGAAGGAAGGTTTCCATGGGCACCAGGGAAACCAGAGGATGCTGGAAAGCTGCCACAGGATAGAAATGCCAAAACCTGACCCATCAAGGAACTAAGGGCTAAACCAAGGTCCAACCCTGATTGTAGAAATGATAGGACCGTGGGGAGAGAAAAAAAACGAGTGAGGGTATGTCCCGGCTTTCACAGAAGCCCAGGAAGGACCTCCAGGCCCTCTCCAAGTCAGAATGGCGGTTTCAATAGCCACGCCGTCAAAGACCCTAAATACAGATGTAACACCGGACCCTGTGAAAGAAGGTCGTCTCTGAGTGACAGTGACCAAGGGACGTCTCCTAGGAAAACGAGATCGGCGTATCTGGGGAGATGAGGATAGTTATAATGCCCTCCATCCTGATTTTCCGTAGAACCCTGGGCAGGAGGGGGAAAACACAAAGGAGGGAGAACCCCTGCCAAGAGGAGATCAGAGCGTTCACGCCGCAAGCTTCCGGATCCCTTGCGCGGGAAAGAAAGGTGGAAAGCTTTGAATGAGCCTTGAGGCCATCAAGTCTATGACGGGGCGACCCCAACGGAGACAGATCGCCTTGAATACTTCTGGGTGGAGGGACCACTCGCCCGGATCTATCCTGGTTCTGCTGAGGAAGTCCGCAGTCCAGCTCTCTACACCCGGGATGTAAATTGACGAAATTGGCGGGATATGGGCCTCCGCCCATTGTAAGATCTCGGCAGATTCCTGCATCACCGCCAGACTGCGTGTTCCCCCCTAGTGGTTGATGTACGCCACAGCAGCGGCGTTGTCCGACTGGACGACCCTTCAAGAGGTGGGTCCAGTGCTGGAGGGACAGAAGAATCTCCCTGAGTTCCAGGACATTGATCGAGAGCTTGGACTCCGACCGAGACCACGTGCCTTGGACTGTCCTTGGAGGGAACACCCCTTCCCAAACCAGTAGACTGGCGTCAGTGGTCGTCCAGGAGATCGGAAGGAAGGACCTTCCCAGAACCGTTACCGACAGCCACCAACTAAGGGTCGACCGCACCTGAGGGGAGAGACGGATGAGATGGTCCAGGCTCAGAAGACTTGTCCCAGGAGGACAGGATCACCCTCTGGAACGTGCGAGTGGAACTGGGCAAAGGGAATTGCCTCGAAACAGGCGACCATCTTCCCTAACGTCCTCATGCAGAGGCGAATGGACGGAAGTCTGCAGTCGAGAAGGAGCCTCATGGAACGTTACAAGGCCAGTCGCTTATCCGGGGGAAGGCGAATCCGTGCCGCGTCCATGTCCAGTAGCATACCCAGGAAGATCAATTGTCTAGACGAGGGTGTCAGAGATGACTTCTGCAGGTTGACCAACCACCCGAAGTGAGCCAGGGCTGCCAGTGATCTGTACGCTGTTCGATGCCTGAGCAAGGGAGGGGCCTTGATGAGGATGTCGTCCAGATAAGGCATAAGGAAAATGCCTCTGGAACGGAGCAGGGCGAGAAGAGGAGACAGAATCTTTGTGAAGACCCAAGGCGCAGTTGCCAGCCCGAACGGGAGGGCGACAAATTGGTAATGAGTCTCCTATCGCAAACCTCAGGAAGCGCTGTGACTGGGGACGTGGAGGTATGCGTCCTGGATATCTATGGCCGAAAGGAATTCCCCGTGCTCCAGAGAAGAAATTATGGAACGAAGGGATTCCATCCGACACCACTGGAGGCGGAGGAACTTGTTCAGCAGTTTGAGGTCCAGGATTGGGCGTACCGAGCCCTCCTTTTTGGGGACCACAAAAAGGTTGAAGGGGAAGAGACAGTAACTCGATCAGGTATCCCGAGGATACAGTCTCGAGCGCCCAAGCGTCGGACACGTGGGCCCGCCAGACGTCCTGGAAGAGGAGGAGGTGGCCCCCCACCCTGTTGGGGGGGGGGGGGGGCCCTGCCTGAGCATCTGACAAGCAGTGCAGACAGAATCCTGTTACCTGCAAGGGAATTTAACCTGACAAATAGAGCAGGCATAGTGGACAGCTATTGGCCGCGGAAGAACCCCAGAGGGATCAGACATGGTGAAAGACCAGGGATATCTGAGGCTGGAGGGATACAGAGACCTGAGGAGAGGAATAACCGCTCTTACCAGGACCAGGAGATGCCCACAGAAAGCCGGAGAGAACTGGTTAAGCACTGAGGCAGGAAGATAGGCTCCGCCCCCTCAGGTCCTGCATCCCTCCAGATAGTCGCTGCGATGCGCGCGCATCCATTAGCCCCCACATGCTGGATTTACCCTCTGCTGTGACCGAGCAGTGCCAGAAACAGGCAGCCCGAACCTTATGTAAGAAGGATCGCCGCCAGCCGAAGCTGTGAATCGCCCCCAGCCGAAGCTGTGAATCGCCCCCGTTGCTTGTAAGCGCTCCTGTGCGCTTGGCTCCGCCCCCATGCGGCCCATGTCTATGCCCCAGCGCTAAGTCCTGCTGCTGATTAATCAATTGCATTTTATGGGGGCCCAGTCTGTGTCCCAGAGTCGATTATAGATCAACCCCTTGCAGCCAGAGAGGTTGAGCGGCGGGCAGGAGGGGGGAAATCGATGGCCTGGAGCAGGCTTCTACTTATCTGTCCAGCCGCTATCTCCACCTTTCCTCTTCTCCAGCAGGGTCACCCCTTCTGCTGGCGGGATGCAGGGGAGCGAGGCTGCCCTGGTCCACCTTGCCTTCTTGTGGGGGGAGGAGGCAGTGTGGCGAACCAACGCTGGCGTGCTCCCCCAGGTGAACAGGGAGGCGAGGCAACCACTGTTTCCCACCTAAAAGAAGAGAAAAAAATAAACTAAAATAAAAAAAATCTTGAGGTCTTGCCTCCTATTGACACTGGAGGGGGTATAGCTGCCAGGGGAGGAGCTAACAGCTTTCACTAGTGTCAACACCTCCGAGAGGACATAGATATACCCACGGTTCCTGTGTCCCCCAATGAATCTGGGCGAGAAAAACGGAATGGTCGTGTGCATGAGGCCTTAATAGGAGTGGCAGCGCAAGCAGGAGATTGTCAGGGCCAGGCTAAATGTCCGGCCCTGTCAATCTAGTGGCCGGTGTGCGTCTCCTGACAAGCGATGAAGCCCTGCGGATGAGACGAATAAAGTTTCTCATCTCTAGTCTGAACCAAGCACCACAGAGCCAAACTCATCATCCCTCTGCTGGTCACAGCTGGAACTGCAGGCTAGCACCTCCGCTTAGGCTTATGTGGCAGGGACTGCCTGGTAATGTGTGATTTCATTCAGCCTTTGTTGCAGGATATTTGGCTAGTGTTGAGTGTCATCCTGTGAGGTTCTTTGCCATTCTCTTCAGTTGTCTGATGTCACTGTCATCTTCAGCTTTAGACAGTTTTTTTTGTACGTCACTGTTTTCTGCAGTGTAATAATTATTTATTACATATTAATTGCAAATCTTGAGGAACATAGAAAAACGAAATGTCATGATTGTTACCTCATAGTCTCTGCAAGCTTCTGTCATGTGGTACCGGGTGTAGGGACCCTGTAAGGTCATTTTGAGGTAATTAGGAGCTGTCTCCTGACTGGGAACCCCTGTATTATCCAGATCAGATTTCTACTGGAAAAACCACCTCCTGTTAAGATGAATGTATGATGCTACACAGCAAATGAGCCGTTCTCCCAGTGATAACTGGGAACTCCATTGATCTGGCCTCTTTATAGCTCGGAAATCCTTAGTCAGACATGCAAACAATAGTCCAGTGATGAATAACTCTCCACACTGTCTCCTTAAGACGCTGGACAAGACACACACACACACACTTGGGCCGGCGTCCAGTCTGGAGATGTCGGCGCAGTCCCTGGCACAGTGTGGGATATGATGTAGCATGGGCTGGCGCCATACACTTAGGTCTGCATTTAGCCTCATCTTATGGCTCTGTAGCTGAACAACCACCTGGCAGCAGGTAATCGCACAGACTTGTATTATATATACATTGATGTGTGGCATCTCATAGATCGGAGTATCCAGTAACATGGCACGCAGGCTGGATTATCGGAACTTTTATCACCATCTGATCCATACCGGTCAGTGTGTAAGATGTAAAAGTAGTGATGTGGAGGAGGCTGTGGATAGGCAGTGCATAGTATGTGAGGACACGCCAGGCTAGAGTGCCGCCATACCACGCAGGCCTCTAATCTGCCTGTAGCTGTTGATTAAAGTAGTTTCTCCGGTAACCGCCGTTTCCCTGGAATTTGCTCAGCAGCTTCTGATCAGTGACCATAGGGGAGAATGAATGGAGGGAAGAATGACCTGTGCAGCAATATCCTCATCATCATTGCTGTCCTGTTGAGAGTCCACTTCTGTGGCTGAGCACCAGGAATGTGGCAGCTGATTTCACCCACCATGCAATGCTCCATGTAGCTGGGATTGAGCTATACTTTGTCACCCAGCTTTGTCACCCAGCAGATAGTGCAGGGGATCAACTAAGGCCCCTTTCACACGGGCGAGTATTCCGCGCGGATGCGTGAGTTGAACGCATTGTACCCGCACTGAATCCTGACCCATTCATTTCTATGGGGCTGTTCACATGAGCGGTGATTTTCACGCATCACTTGTGCATTGTGTGAAAATCGCAGCATGCTCCTCTTTGTGCATTTTTCACGTAACGCAGGCCCTATAGAAATGAATGGGGTTGCGTGAAAGTCGCAAGCATGCGTGGATGCGGTGCGATTTTCACGCATGGTTGCTAGGAGACGATCGGGATGGAGACCCGATCATTATTATTTTCTCTTATAACATGGTTATAAGGGAAAATAATAGCATTCTGAATACAGCATGCATAGTACAATAGCGCTGGTGGGGTTAAAAATTTAAAAAAATATAATTAAACTCCCCTTAATCCACTTGCTCGCGCAGCCGGCATCTCTTCTGTCTTCTTTTTTGCTGTGTGCAGGAAAAGGACCTGTGGTGATGTCACTCCGGTCATTACATGGTCCGTCACATGATCTTTTACCATGGTGATGGATCATGTGATGGCCCATGTGATGACTGGAGTGACGTCATCACAGGTCCTTTTCCTGCACACAGCAAAAGAAGAAGACAGAAGAGAAGCCGGGCTGTGCGATCAAGTGGATTAAGGTGAGTTTAATTATTTATATTATTTTTTTTAACCCCTTCAGCGCTATTGTACTATGCATTCTGTATTCAGAATGCTATTATTTTCCCTTATAACCATGTTATAAGAGAAAATAATACAATCTACAGAACACCGATCCCAAGCCCGAACTTACAATGTTTTGCACTCGCGCGGAAAAATCATGCATGTTCCTGCAACGCACCCGCAACGCCCGTGTGAAAGAGGCCTAATAGCACGAGCCTGCGCTTCATCTGGAGCATCTGTTTAGCATGGTAATAATGTAACAAACCCTCAGCTGTGAGCACTTTTTGGGTAAGGATGAGTTCTCAGCTTTTTTATGCAAATAAGTGTTGCCTTTCATTGACAGCACACAGGGATCTTAAAAATGTGAATGAAAGGTATAATGGAAACTTTCAGAACATTTGATTATACAAAGGTCATGTTCCTTGTCCGCAGAGCTGACAGTCTTAGCAGTGAATGTATTTGGTGGAGTTTTCATTGTGTACATTTCTGTGTAATCTTTTCGGATATGTTCACATGGCGGGTGGGCACACAGATTAGCTTTATTAAATGGGGCTGAATATTTTTGTGGATCTGCCACATATCAAACTGCAACTTGGAGGCTCTGAAGGCGGGCGTCTCCTGATCTGCAGGTGAAAATCTATTCAAGTCTTATAATCTAGCTCCGTGTGGCGTTACGGTGTGCAATAATGATCTGCACAGAAGTATAACGTCTGACCATGGGACTTTTAACCCTCTCAGTTCTCAGGCTGGCATTTACCCTGGCACTAGTCTGGGGGATTTCTGTCCTATTCACAAGTCTGTTCCCCCTCTCCTCCAGTCGCACACTTTAGTCTGGGCCCATCCCCCCACTCTCCCTGTCGCTGGGTCTAGGGTCTGCCCATCTGCCTCACATTTGCTTGTGAATAGCTGAGCTTGGTAGGGTGCAGGCGCTGGGCGCCAGTCACTCACTTCTCCAGCAGATCATGAGAAGAGGCTGCAAGGAATACAGCTCAGATACTGGTCAGCGCCTGATGGGGTCTACAGACGTGCAGGTAAGAGGGTCCCCAGGTTTCCTATCACTTGTGAGGACAATACTAGAGTAGGGTGCAGCAGGTGTTGCGGTACTATATCTGTGGGTTGGAGGCTGGGTCAGGGAGCAGTGGACAAGCTGTAGGATAGTGGGCTGAGGGTCCTGGAGATCTTTGTGCCCTCTCCAGCTGGAGTTTTGTGGCACTGTGTACAATATCTCTGGGTCTGTGCCAGGCTCGGAGTATCATGTCTCGCACATTGTACCCTGGAAGTGAATTTTATATTGAGGATTCAGTGTTAATTGTCTAGCAGTGCTCACGTTGGCGTTATGTAAATTCATTTGAAGTCGGCTGTCGCCGGGTTATGGCAGCTGTGAGGGCGTCCTGGAGTTAATGAGAAAAGCAGCGTGGGGTCTTCTACAGGAGGGGGCCAAGCGAGGCTTGTGTCTGAATAGACCCTCATAGAGCCAGGTACTTGGAGGTCAGAGGTTTCCAGCTGTTCATATGTAGACAGTCTACAGGCGGGCAGTAAGGGGTTATTCCGATAGGCAGAGCTGCTTCTCTCAGAAAGGTAAGTTTTTACTATGACAGTATACAAAATTCACTTTACGTCACCTTGTGGATGACAAGCTCTGCACGGCTGTGGCTGTCTGTGGCACTTACATTAACTTTTATGGTCCTAGTAGGTAAATAAGACCCCCACCACACACACACACACACACACACACACTCACACACTCACACACACACACACTCACTTTGAGCCTCATTAATGGTTTATTTGTTCCCTGATGGGTTTTCACAGACACATGGCAGAGGCTGGCGAGCAACCGGAGGACGAGAGGCCACGGCTCGCTATAATCATCCTCATGTTAGATGGAGTTATTTAGGTTGGGCATACACAGGGTTAATATTCGCCCCTAATCCATTTAGCATTAAAAATTCACTGTTGTGATGTTGGTTGATAAATAAACATAGTTTGATCATCACAACTACTGTCGGTGTAATTCCTCTGCACTGTTGCTGTAAGGCCCAGTGCGGACTGTGGCAGAGGCCTGCACTTACCGTATACGCAGGAAAAAGCTCCTGATGTATACATTAAACATATCCATTGGTTCCCTTTACTGACGCAGGCTTAGACTAGTTTCACACTAGCGGCAGGTGAACATCCTGTCGGATCCGTCCTGCCGCTAGTTTACGTGTGCCTCCCGAAACCCACTCCGTTCCCATTGATTATAATGGGGGCGGGGTTCCGGTGGTGGCACGGCGAGAGGCAGCCGGACTAAAAGTACTGCTGTGGTTTTTCCATACAGTTAAAAAAGATATATTGATGTATACAGCCCCGATGAAGGCCAATTGGACATGCTTTTGTCCTTGGTCAGGTGGATGTGTTTGACATCAGTCTCCGTGTGCACAGAGATAAGTCTGCAGCTTGTGTCCAGATGCTACATAAACTCGGTGACAGATTCATCTCGTCATACATCCTGCAGAACATTTAATTATCCGGCCTCTTACTGAGGAAATCAGCGCCTCACAATCAATGCAAATCTCATCTGCAGGAACAGCTCATCTTATTCCTTCATTTATATTTTCTCTATAAGGGTATGGGCAGATGTTGCGGACGGTATCTGCATATGGCCGCCTGATCTTGATGGCAATACCTCAGTTGTACTTGCAAAATCATAGAAGCATTGGCCAGGCCTTCGGCTGCACGTGGACGCCACAACATCTGCCATCCCCTCAGAATAGTTATAGGACAGTCCTATGAGATGGAGCCATGATGTCTGCTACATACATACCAAAGTATGTAACTGAGCGTAGGTAAAATGTCTGCAGCTTTAATGGACTTTGCATTTCTCACTCTTTTCGTGTTCTCTGCTTGCCATCATTGAAGAGAATAATTTTTCTCAGAGCTGAAGTTTTGCTGCACAACCCTCTAGACAACCCGAACACCTCAGCAGCCGCTGCACAGCTTTCTCTCTTGTCCTGCTGCTGGTGCAATGTATCAGTCAGAGAGGGTTACCTGTATCAAACAGTCAACTGTGGGCAAATGGCGAGGAAATAAAATGCATGGTATATCTGAAAGTTGCAGCCCTGTGCACCGTACCCTGATTTGGATGTTACTATGCGGGGAGCACTTTCCGTGCTCTTCCTGTTCTCTTTCTTAGGCTACATGCACACGACTGTATGTGTTTTGCGGTCTGCAAATTACGGATCCACAAAAAAAAACGGATGACATTCCATATGGACATGCACCATTTTTTTTGCGGGGCAACGGAACGGACATACTGATGCGGACAGCACACGGTGTGCTGTCTGCATTTTTTGCGGACCCATTGAAATTAATGGGTCCACATCCTATCCGCAAAAAAAACGGAACAGAGACTGAAACAAAATACGTTTGTGTGCATGAGGCCTTATACACGAAGGAATGAGCTTCTCCTCTGTGCTGCAGAATAAAGCTTCTGTGTATACTGCACAGATCTGGTTATATAACCAGAGCCCTTCGGGTGCACCTGTGATCAGCGGTCAATAGGAATATGATCCAGTATTTTCAGGGCACTTGGCATCAATTGGGAGGCTCTTGGAGAAAAGACCTTGATGTGGGAGAACTAGAAATACCCGTTTCCTCCTGTATTGGTGACAACTAACAGCCTGAAAGGGAGAATCTACCCTGAAAAGAGAATGCATTTAATTTCCAAAACCCTCCAGTAACAAAACCCCAACATTTCACATCATGCACTGCACCCCCTTCCCCCTGGTTTTGGAGGAGAAGCCGCTGTCCCTTTCTGGACCTCTGTCTGCTAATTTCTTTCAGCTGAATTAAAATTCCAGCCACGCCTGATTCCTCCCCTCCATCTCCAATCATCGCTCATTCAGCTGGAACACAAAGCGTGACATGAAATTGGGCCGACCCATGTGGGGACGCAAATTAACTCTGTCACACCTGGATTGGTTGGTATTAATTGACTCCA
Organism: Bufo gargarizans; assembly: GCF_014858855.1. Lineage (NCBI taxonomy): Eukaryota > Metazoa > Chordata > Amphibia > Anura > Bufonidae > Bufo > Bufo gargarizans. Next base: position 113,075,082 of record NC_058089.1, read on the forward strand.
GAATGTGGTTTGCCAGGGCTGCAAAACTACAACTCTCAGCCTGCCCTGACAACTGCATTTAATGTGACAGGTGGATGAGTTGACCCCTCACCCTTTATATTGCTGTAAGCGTGGCCATGTCTTCCATGTGACCTGTCTCCATACACCTGTCTGGTACAATGTGAGCGCCTGTATTAGCAGCTGCCCCAGGCTCGGCCTGGATCCCTGCGGATTTGCTCTCATTGTGCTGGGTGCGTCTATTGAGGTAAGAGCTGCATCAATGGTCAGGGCTGACCCCGGTGATCAACAGCTGCTGCAAGCCCCCTTCCTTCAGACGAGTTCAGGAGTCTCCTATATAAAATAGGGTATTTGCCCTATGCTGCTGAATGGGGGTGGGGGTGATCATACATCTGTCCTGTCCTCCCAGCAGATGTGACCAGTATATGGGGGAGGAGGTCACCCAGACAGTTTAGCCTCACTCTATTCTATAGATCGTCCTCTTTCTTTTCATAGACTTGTAGTTTCTTCTACATTTGACCAAGAGGTCAACAAGAGTCTTCTTGAAATTCTGCACCTTTGTGTGAGATCCAGAGCTGCCCTATAAATCCCAGTGAAATACACTGAAGAAATCCCTGCCCTGTGGGGAGGTGAAGATGAAGTGACCTCCTCCTCCTATGCAGGTGTATTAGAAGCTCGGCAGTTGTACAAATCTGAGATGTAGAGAGTGGGGATTGTTAGGGCAATGTGTATTCTGTATGGAGCTGCAGGCTGATGTCATCCGTGTGCACAGGCCGTGATGGGCTCTCTTGTGGTGCAGTCGCTATTTGAAGGATATTTCAGTATGTGTTTGCGAGCAGCACGCTCCAGATTCTTGACACAGTTCTCGGTGCAGGTCAAAACACTGCACTTATGTGTTGTTTCTTAACAGGATGATTTTTTTCTTGCACAGTCGTCACAAAATTCTTGCCCGATCATAGACTGACACTTGAGAGATATCACGTAAAATAATAATGTGGTTGAATTAAGTGTGTTTCCATCATGTTCTGTGCATGCTGACATCGTGTATTTGGCTGCTGTGAATGGGATGAGTGAATTGCAATTTGGTTTGTTTCCCATTCTTAGTTATATCAAAAATGGTAGAAAACCCATTGGCCTGGCCCTTTTAAGACTGCAGGACTTAATGAGGTATAACTGAATGCTGGTTATAGTGGTACCACTTGTTACAGCGTGAAGGCATTGACTGTGGGGATAGGCTGGTTGATGCCGCTCTGTAAGATTTGATCATTACCTCATACTGTCTGGACTGGGTATTTCAGGACAAGCAGTAAATCTTTTGTCTGCAGAGCATAGTGGGTCCTGTATTGCACTGGGCACCTCCTTCATCCTGGCAGAGCTGCACCCTCCATGAATTTCAGGAGCCCACAGTCAGGTGACCGCATTCCTGAATTGAACACGACTATTTGTGAGACTCCGCAGGAGTCGGGGGTCCGGTTTCCCACAGGATGAGAACCCCTTTTGTTCTCATGGAGGCGGCTTTATGAATACTTAGTAGGTGGTGCCCCTAAATATCAGATGGTTGGCACCACAATGTCTCAAAGAAGAGAAAAGGCACCAACCTGAAGGTTTTCAAACACTGTTCAGAACTGCAGATCACACTGGCTGCTCTTGGCACAATGCATGATTGTATGACAGTGAAGCTGACACTCTGATCGTTCTGTAGGATGCTTTTGCCCCATACACACGAGGACGGTATTGAGTGCAGAAGGGAGTTCAGAGGTGGAGTTGCTGCTCTTTGAGCAGATTAAGAAATAGGTGAACATCAAAGCTCTTGATATTTGCATTTAAATGTCCCGTCCAATAATAGCGAGTCAGGGTCCTGCGGTGCTGGTGGTTTCTCTGGGGAATAGCCCTATTTAATACCCTGAGATGATCGCCGTCAAGAAAAGTTGACGCTCGATGCCGGCCTAGCTGATGACAAGTAGCTGTTTGTTTCATCTATCGTCTTCTGTGCTCAGGTCTTTGATCTGCCTGATCACATGTGGAAAAATCTGATGCCAAATCCACAGCAGAAATCCAAGACGACCCTCAGATTCTGCATTGGATTTGCAATCTGAACCATTACAGGTCCAGGTAAACCTGCCATGAGAGATGCAGAAAAAAGCCACACGTCACTTTTTCAACATCGATTTTAAATTTCGTGGAATATGAGCTGAAATCTGTGTGAAATATATGCAGTGTGAATATGAAATACATTTTACCGACTTTCTTTATTTCCTTCTTCAGGCTTATGAATGGGCATTGGATGGGATGCGACATCTTGGTGCCATCAGCTTGGATGACTGTAACTCTCCCGAGCTCTGCGTTGGTGCCTTTGAGAGTCTTGAGAAGTACCAGTTGCAGCATCCCATGATCGGAGAGAACAAGTTTGAGGAGATGAGAGAGCTCGCCTATGAACTGAAGAATGAGAAGGGAATCAAACACTGGAAGTTCGCTTGGTCAAAGTGTCAGGAGGCTAGGCAAGTTTTAGAGAAGAAACTTGAAGCTGCACTGAGGGCAAAAAGCTTAGTGTCGGGAGAACAAAACTCTGTCTGGTCTCCAGCCTCAAAACATCTCGACCTAAAAGTACATTCAGATAGGAACATTAATGTGTCTTATATGCAAAATAAGCCGCTTCACTCCCCTGTCTGCGGCAGGGAGAGGAGACTTGGGAGAGTTCTGTCTCACCGACCTGAAGTGGATCAGACAGTCTTCAGAGCTAGCCCCCCTGGTTCCAGTGCCAGTTCCATTGCATCATCATCGGCGTACAGAATGCGTAAACTGTCTCTTCAAAGTTCTCCCAGCGAGGACCTTCACCTAGAACTGGTTCACCAGGTGCCTTCCGGGGGCTCGACCCCTACCCCATCCCGTCCCATGGGAAGAAGGTTGCTAAGAAAGGCTCAGAGTTTTGACCTTCCTGGGACTGATGTTAGCAGCCATTGTAGTCAGCGGAGGCTCAGCGAGCCAGCTAGGAGAGGGAACACTGGTGTGTTCATCAAAGGACTGGAAGTGAGCAGCACAGAGCTAGCAGAGCGTTCCTGCAGTCCCAGACTACCGCTCTCTTTGGACTGGTCAGCAGAACGAATGCCGAGTGATAGGAGGAGTAGTGTCTCCTCAGCAGATGGACGGTGCCGCAGCAGGTAAGAGGCTGTCTCATTTTATTAGTGTTAGAGGATTATAAATATGTAAATTTATACACATAATTCCATAACCAGCTGTCTGTGCCACCCATCACTCTCTGTACTTGGGATCCCGGTATACTCGTGAGGCTATAGAGTGGTGGTCCTCAACCTGTGGCTCTGCAGCCCTGCCTCAGGCTTTCAGGGCATGCTAGGAGTTGTAGTATTAAAAGTTGGAGAGCCAAGAGATGAAGTCCACTGACTTACAGCATGGAAATGTGGCAGTGTTTAACAACAAAAGACCCTATAGGCACCCTGTTATATTAGATGACATGGGATCCCAGCAGTCAGACTGATGAAAATTTTATGGCCTATTACAGGGGTACTCAAGTACTTTTTATAAAGGTCCTCATACCTGGGTCTGCCATCGGGTGAAGCTCCGAGTTGCAATAAAACACAAGGACAACACCAGTGGCATGTAATGCACTGTGGAAATATTTATTTATTTTTACAATAAGCCACGCCTCTAATCCCTCCCACAGAGTAATTGTGTCCCAACACAATAAGAATGTCCTTAGTGCCACCTACAATAGTGATGACACTTTATGCCCCCACACAGAATATGATCTCCACTAAGTGTCCCCCTCACAGTAGATATGCCCCTTTAGTGCTCCCTCACAGAAGATATGTCCCATTAATAGCCCCTTACAGTAGATATGACCCCTTAGTGCCCGCTCCCACTAGACATGCACATTCACAAAAGATATGCAGCCAATAGTGATGCCCTTGTAGTTTTGATAAAATAAAAAAAGCACTACTCACCTAGTGCTTCCCTGAGCACATCTACCTTGGGTTTTGGCTTCTCCTTAAGTGCAGCAGGTATGATGACGTCATTTCATCGTGCCTGCTGCTGGGGTCATAGAGCACTGACCAGTGAATAGTGGAGCAGGGAGGTGCCGACTAACTGTTTCACCATTGTATTCCACTGTATCTGAGTCCTAAGAATGCAGATACAGTTTAATGAGGGACATGCAGGGGTCCGGACGGCTGGCGTCCGCCGGTTGAGTACCCCAGTCCTTTTATATTTATATAAATGTTTAAGCTTGCAATACACCATATTTTAACCAATCTTGGTGCACCTCATCTGGAGTACGGCTCCTGCAAGAACTAGACATTAGTTTCAGTGAAGTGCAGCAGTAATGTGGTTTGTCTTCTGTTGTAGTAAACTCCGGCATATCATCGATGAAATGGTCACCACAGAGAGAGAATATGTCCGATCCCTGTGGTATATCAGTGAGAACTACTTTCCGGAGATGGATCGTATCGACCTTCCCCAGGACCTTCGGGGGAAGAGAGGTATTATCTTTGGAAACCTGGAGAAGCTGAGAGATTTCCACAGCCAGTATTTCCTGAAGGAGCTGGAGAGCTGCTGCAATCATCCTCTAAGAGTTAGCCACTGCTTTCTCCGGCATGTAAGTGACCCCAGAAGTTCACTGTGATGTGTGTCCATTTTCTCTCCCTCCCGCCACCTTTCCTTGACTGGACATTAGGCATGTACAGTGGTAGAGGTCTACTGCGAGCGTCTGCGTCACATAGACCATAGGCTTCTTGTTGGTCATAAGTGGACCCATGGCATTGACCTCAAGCCATACCCATTCATCCTGAGAGACAGTCTTAGATATTGCAGCGGGGCACTCGGCCCCAGGACCGTTTTCCTCAGGGGACTCCATAGCAGTGTTGAAGGAAAGTGGCTCCCCTGATCCTGACAAAAATAGTTGCTTTTTCCTTCACATTGTATTAAATGGTAGGGAAGAGCGATGGATTATTGTTAGTGGTGGGGTATGATCTCTCGGGCCCCCACTTATCTCAAGAATGAAGGGACTGGAGTTCTGGTGTCACGCTGCATCCCCTTCACCATTTTCCCTTGGCCACCTGGCTTCCTGCAATCAGAAGGGCAGGGGAACTTCTGTGCGGGAACAACGTAGAAGAGTGCTGCCACTTCATTCTAAGGATCAATAGGTCTCTCTGAGAAGTCGGACCCCCAATGATCATAAAGTGATGGCATATCCTAGTCAAGTGTCATCGCTTTACATGGGAATATACCCCATTAAGGCTTCCTCTGAGGATTTGTGAAGGTGCTACCTATTGCAGCCAATCATCAGGAATTACATAATCCAACCTGATGAAAGCCGAGATGTGATGGGTGGTTGCTCTGTGCACACTGGACTTTGTGATCTATGTGACCAGTTCTGTGCCACCACCACACAAGCCGATGAGAAATACAATGGCATTTCTTTGGTGCCTGTCTCTTGTGTAGATAAAGTTACCAGGGATCTGATTTGATCTCATGCTTGTGACACCTCAGGTCTGTGCCATGGAAGTCTGTAAACAAAAAGATAATTATCCTAAAATTGAAGCTGTCCTTTAAGTGGCAGTAATGTCATTTGTGATTTTCCCTTATTATCTGACCGTTCCCTTTTTTCCTGCAGAAAGACCAGTTTGGGATGTATGCCCTGTACAGCAAGAATAAGCCCAGGTCAGACTTGTTACTTGCCAGCCATGGGAACATATTTTTTAAGGTAAGAAAGCTGCTGTGACTTTGTGGACTGTTCTTGCTGATCATTAATTTCTGGTCTGAGATGCTGACTTGAATCGTTTGTGGCTCAGAACAAGCAGCGTCAGCTGGGAGACAAGATGGATCTGGCTTCATACCTGCTGAAGCCTATTCAGAGGATGAGCAAGTATGCGCTTCTCCTGAAAGACCTGATTAAAGAGTGCGGGGAGGCGCAGGAGCAAGAGCTGGCATACCTGAGGGCAGCCGAGGAAATGGTGAAGTTTCAGCTGCGTCATGGCAATGATCTTCTGGCGATGGATGCCATACGGGACTGTGATGTGAGTTGTTACTCTTCAATCAATGTGTACAGGACCCTGCATCCTTATGTATGACATATGAGCCGGTATAATGACTGCATCCCATATTTTTGTGGCATCAGGTGAACTTGAAGGAGCAAGGGCAGCTGGTGAGACAGGACGAGTTCACGGTGTGGCTGGGCCGGAAAAAGTGTCAGAGACATGTCTTCCTGTTCGAGGATCTCATCTTATTCAGCAAACCTAAGAGGATTGAGGGAGGGTTAGATGTCTACATCTACAAGCGCTCATTTAAGGTAAGTGAACCAGGTTCTGGAGACTAAAGAACTACTGTATCCAGTATAAATCACTGCCATGGGTACCTTCAGTGTCCTGGGTCCCGTCATTAGCCTGGCTGTGGTTCTATGTCACCATCTGATTTAACGGATATTCCTATCTCAACAGAATATGCCATAAATGTCCAGATGGGAAAACCCCTTTAATTAATCCATTAATTAATGCAGTAAATAAATGTCATTAAGGCCCCTTTCACACGGGCGAGTTTTCCGCGCAGGTGCAATGCGTGAAGTGAACGCATTGCACCCGCACTGAATACGGAACCATTCATTTCTATGGGGCTGTGCATATGAGTGGTGATTTTCACGCATCACTTGTGCGTTGCGTGAAAATCGCAGCATGTTCTATATTCTGCGTTTTTCACGCAACGCAGGCCCCATAGAAGTGAATGGGGCTGCGTGAAAATCGCAAGCATCCGCAAGCAAGTGCGGATGCGGTGCGATTTTCACGCACGGTTGCTAAGAGACGATGGTTATAAGGGAAAATAATAGCATTCCTAATAGAGAATGCATAGTACAAAAGGGTTGGAGGGGTTAAAAACTTTTTTTTTTTAAAACTATTTAACTCACCTTAATCCACTTGCTCGCGCAGCCCGGCTTCTCTTCTGTCTTCATCTTTGCTGTGCACAGGAAAAGGACCTGTGGTGACGTCACTACGTTCATCACATGGTCCGTCACATGATCCATCACCATGATAAAAGATCATGTGCTGGACCATATGATGAGCGCAGTGACGTCATCAAAAGGTCCTATTCCTCAAAAAAGAAGAGATGCCGGCTGTGCGAACAAGTGGATTAAGGTGAGTTAAATTATTATTATTTTTTTTAACCCCTTCAGCCCTATTGTACTATGCATTCTGTATTAAGAATGATATTATTTTCCCTTATAACCATGTTATAAGGGAAAAACCATAACCATGTTATAAGGGGAAATAATACAATCTAGACAACCTTGAACCCAAACCTGAACTTCAATGAAGAAGTTCGGATCTGGGTACCACATTCAGTTTTTGCCGCAACGCATACGGACCCGCTCGTCTTGAAGGGGCCTAAAGCTGTTATGCAGTGTCAGATATTGGTGACTCATCCTGAGCATGGGTCATCAATATCAAATCAGCAGGGTGCCGACAGCCAGCACCTGAGCTGTTCAGCTGTTTACCTGCACGTCATCAAGCTCAGTGTTTCCCAACCAGTGTGCCTCCAGCTGTTGCAAAACTACAACTCCCAGCATGCCCGCACAGCCAAAGGCAACACTCCAGGTTTTCTGCTGCAAAATTGTATTAAGACAATCCACAATATAATACAGTAGCAGCAAAGTGGATGAGATGTTGAAAAAATGTCATCCACATGCTGCAGGAAGTTTCTGCAAATAATTTGACATGAATTTAAATCCACGGCGCGTCAATTTACGCTGCGGATTCCCATCTCAGATTTCACCTGTTACAATGCAGATGGTGAAATTTGCAGCAAACCCGCAGCATTTACAGTATGAATTGCACAACCAGGTCTGGTGTGGATTTATTGTTACTTTTACTGCTGCTGAATTCAAGATTCCAGATACAATTTACATAACTTCATTTTAGGACACAATTGTAATTTTTTTGTTGCTGTTTTTTGAATACTTATAAATGACTGCATTATTTCTACAACACGTACATTCCCATTTCTTGGCATCCTTTTTTCTCATACTATAAACCCAATAAGGGATTACTGGTACGTTAGTTGTAGGGATTTGACCTTACTCCCTTTCTCTGGCTTGCAGACAGCAGACATTGGTTTGACTGAAAACTCTGGAGACAGTGGTCAGCGCTTTGAAATATGGTTCAGGAGGCGGAAATCCAATGACACTCACATTCTTCAAGCAAGCAGCGCTGAAATCAAGCAAGCATGGACAACTGACATTGCCAAAATCCTGTGGCAGCAAGCGACCAGGAATAAAGGTACAGTGAGTGACCAGTGCTATTTTGTAAGTGGCATGTGGATAGGAAACAAGGGGTTAATATATGGCTGCTGTGGACACCTTTCTGTTGCAGAAGATCTAGTCTAGCTGAATGCTGGGACCCCTGCTGATCAGCTTTACTGTCTTTTCTATAATCAAAAGCATTACACAGCGCCATTCAGTGGCCGTCATATACACTGTATCGCACATATATATCATTCAGGGATGTAGCTATAGGGGAAGCGGCTGCTTTGGGGCTCACACGCTTTTAGTAATTTTTTCCTCCTCTGCAATTCATTCCTACAGAGGTCCGCATGCAGGAAATGGTTTCTATGGGTGTCGGTAATAAGCCATTTTTGGACATCAAGCCGAGTGATGCAGCAATAAACAACCGTGCTATCGATTACATCATGAAAGGGCGAGGTATGCCATTATACCCCTATTACCCTCTGACGTTTACAGTATCAGGGTCCATTCACACGTCCGTTTTTTCTTTCCTGATCTGTTCCGTTTTTTGCGGAACAGATCAGGACCAGATCAGGACCCATTCATTTTCAATGGGTCCTGGAAAAAATCGGACAGCACAATGTGTGCTGTCCGTTTCCGTTGCTCCGTTCCGCATGTCCGTTTAAATATAAAACATGTCCTATTATGTTCCTGAAAAATCGGATCCTGGTACAATGCAAAGTCAATGGATCCGCAAAAAACGGAAGACATTAGGATGTCATTCCGTATGTCTTCCGTTTTTTGCGGAATCCGTTCCTGGAAACACATAGCAAATAATTGTTTTTTTGTTTTTTTTTCAAAGAAATCCCAACAACTTTATTTGATTATTGAATGTATACATGTTTCCGTTTTTTGCGGATCCGCAAAAAACGGATGACATACGGAAACATTTTCAGGAACAACGGATCCGCAAAAAACTGACGTGTGAATGTAGCCTTAGGCTGAGGTAGCTCATACCTTCTCTTTTATGTGCAGGGGCAAGGACCAGAGCCTCCATTGCCGTGTCCTTATTTGACCATTTAGATCCTTACAAGAGGACGCAGGCGCCCATCACGTGTAACTCTGTACCTTCTGCCTGTGGCCCTTCTTCTGCATCATTACTGGGACCCCTTAACCTGCACATGTATGTCAACCAAACATTTCTGCCCGGAGTGCTGTCCCCCACTAGATCATTTGAGACCAGTGGCTGCTTAGAGGAAGATGAGCTGGAGAACGAGACGAGCTGCAGCCAGCCTTCCATGAGTACGTGTCAGATTATCGGCCTTCTCCTGCATTCTTCTTACTGCTCAGCACATACTAATCGTCTTGCCTTTCACTTGCAGCCACAGAGAGCTCAGAGTCTTCTCACTGTATGTCTGGGGCTGGATCCAGCGGCTCGGACAGCGGTTGTGTCTCCAGTATTCCACAGGACAATCTGTCTGAAGATGCCGGGTCTCCGTGTGACGCCTCCGCACAGTACACCTTTCCAGAAAGAAGGAACAGCTCTGGTGTCACCTCCCCGGTGGTGGAAAAATCCAGATTCATCAACCGCCAATATATCTCTGCAGTAAGGGCGTCAATACTTCACACCACACAGATAGTGTCACTATACCATACACCCAGGATCAGCAGCCTTCAGAACTCCAGCTGTGGTGAAACTACCACTCTCAGCATGCTGCATTCACTTCTCTAGGAATTCTGAGAATAGCAGAGGAAGTATGAATGTTGGTAGTTGTGTTGCTGACCCCTGCCATACACTGTCCTCTAGGTAACTAACACATACTGCGATGAGTGGCACAACAGCTCACTATGTGCTGGAGAAGAGTCATGGTAATTCATGAGCTCCTCCGCTGCCTACCTGCTGATGAGTGGCAGTTTTCTTTTTAGTATTCATCATCAAGTGGGAGAGGAAGAGCTCATGAATTACCGTGACTGTTCTCTGGCACATCCTGTGAAGATCATGCAGCAGCTTTTCAGCATCAGTCACTGCTTCATGCTGCCCTCAGAATGTTCCCAGTATATGAACTATCATATAATGCATTGGTTTAACAAAAAAAAAAAAATGTAATTTTCTTCGTACACTGTGCTGCTAATGTAGCGAGTGGAACAGAAGGAAATGGTGCAGATTTCATTTCATTATAGTCCCAAAGTTATAAACCTGCTGAATTTAAGTGTGCGCCTTTATGGTTAGCAGCACCCCTGACCTCTCTGATGAAAAGCACAGATGTAATGTGAACAGAGTCTTACCCTGGGTTCACACCTGAGCGTTCCTCAAACGCGCGTTTTACGCGCGTTTTAGTCGCGCGTTTTTTGTAATAGTAAACGCGCGTTTGACGCGCGTTTGTGTCATTGACTGCAGTGTCCTATGGCCACAAACGCGCGTCAAAACGCCCCAAAGAAGCTCAAGTACTTGTTTGAGCGTCGGGCGTTTTACAGCGCGTTCGTACGCGCTGTAAAACGCCCAGGTGTGAACCATTCCCATAGGGAAGCATTGGTTTTCATGTCTTAAGCGTTTTACAGCGCGTTTGAACGCGCTGTAAAACGCTCAGGTGTGAACCCAGGGTTAGGGTCTAACATGCTGTGGTTCCACCACTAGAAGAGGTGAGGCTCATTAAAACAGTAAAACTGCATGTGTCACTTTGAATGTGCCATGTAAACAAACGCTTAGGCCTCTTTCACACGAGCACAGCACTCGCACTGACTCCTGATCCATTAATTTCAAAGGGTCTGTGTACATGAGTTTTTCCACGCATCAGTTCTGCGTTGTGTAAAAAACGCAGCATGTTCTGTATTCTGCGTTTTTCATGCAGCCCTGGCCCCATAGACGTGAATGGGGCTTTGGTGAAAAACGCATTGCATCCAGAAGCAAGTGCGGATGCAATACGTTTTTCACTGGTTATACCTTCAACGGAACAAAAGAGTCTAAAAACGGCAATGTATACAAAAATAAAAATAAACTTTATTGAATACATAAATATAAAAGCATAGAGGTGACAAAACCCACACAAAATGTGTGATACCTCCCGGCAGACAGGGTATGCAGAAGCTAATTAGTACAAGGTCGCTAAGAGATGTTGTTTGTAAACCTTCAGTTTTTTATAATGCGTGTGAAAACGCATCAAAACGCATTGCACCCGCGTGGAAAAAACTGAACGCAATCGCAGCCAAAACTGACTGAACTTGCTTGCAAAATGGTGCGAGTTTCACTGAACGCATCCGGAGCCAATCCGTCACGCTCGTACAAAAGAGGCCTCAGACTGACATAAAAAATACTAGTCTTCGGCTAGGTCTACACGACGACATTTGTCGCGCGACAGATAGGGTGCAACATTTGTCGCGCGACATTTTGTTGCACCAATGTCGCGCGTCAATTTTTATAATGGCAGTCTATGGTGTCGCACTGCAACATGCTGCGACTGCGACGCAACAGTCGCAGAAAAATCCATCTCAAAATGGATTTTCTGCGACTGTTGCGTCGCAGTTGCAGTGCGACACCATAGACTGCCATTATAAAAATTGTTGCGCGATATTGGTGCAACAAGATGTCGCGCGGCAAATGTCGTCGTGTATACCTAGCCTTAGGGCTCATGCACACGAACGTATTTCATTTACGTGTCCATTCCGTTTTTTGGGGGGGGTTTTGGCGGACCAATTCATTTCAATGGGTCCGCAAAAAAAAAACTGAAGTTACTCAGTTTGCATTCCATTTCCGTATGTCCATATTTCCGTTCTACAAAAAAATAGAACATGTCCTATTATTGTCCGCATTACGGGCAAGGATAAAAACTGTTCTATTAGGGGCCAGCTGTTCCGTTCTGCAAACTACTGTGTTGAAGGCCCATAACTGGGGCTCTATGGTTATTTTGCATATCACTGTTCCGCAAAATACGGAATGCACACAAACATCATCCATATTTTTTGCAGACCGCAAAATACATATGGTTTGACCCATGGTACCAATAAACAAAGTCGCCTCTGCTGCATCAGTAACACCTAAGTTCACACAACAGGATTAGAATAACACATGTTCTGCAATCACTGGACAAGGTCATTAATAAGTTATTATTGTCTCCAGGGACTCGTTAACCCCTTCATTTCTCACCACTTTCTATATAACACTTACTTCTGCTAACTGATTCCTGACTGGATGGATTATTTTCAGATTCTACAGTCTAACTACTCACTCATTACTGCTTCTCTCCTCAGAATCCAAGCCACATTTCCCTAAGTCCTTCCACCATTGTCTGAATGTCTTCTTAACATCCAGTAAGTGTCTCTTGTTATACCACATGTAACAGATCTGTGTGTGCTGCAGAGAGACCAAGTGCAGGGTCAGCTCTGCTCACTTTCTCCATATCGCTAAGTAACTTTCCACATGAGCGCCCGTCCTATATCATATCTGACCATTTATAGCTGTATTCAGCCCATGGAGTGCTGCGCCACATTCTGAGGGACTTTGGGGGTCATTTATCAAACTGGTGTAAAGTAGAACTGTCTTAGTTGCCCATAGCAACCAATCAGATTCCACCTTTCATTTTGGACAGCTCCTTTGCAAAATGAAAGGAGGTATCTGATTGGTCACTATCAGCAACTAAGGCTACTTTCACACTTGCGTTCAGAGCGGATCAGTCTGGTGTCTGCACAGACGGATCCGCTCCATTATAGTTTAGAAAAAATTCTAAGTTTGAAAGTTGCTCAGACGGATCCGTCCAGACCTTACATTAAATGGGGGACGGATCAGTTTGAAATTGAGCCATATTGTGTTAACTTCAAACAGATCCGTCCCCATTGACTTACGTTGTAAGTCTGGATGGATCCGTTTGCCTCCGCACGGCCAGGCGGACACCCTGCTGAGCGGAGGACAAAGGGTGCCAGACTGATGCATTCTGAGCAGATCCGTATCCACTCAGAATGCATTAGGGCAGTACGGATGTGTTCGGGGCCGCTTGTGAGAGCCTTCAAACGGAACTCACAAGCGGAGCCCCGAATGCTAATGTGAAAGTAGCCTAAGCCAGTTCTACTTTACTCTAGTTTGATAAATGACCCCCTGTATTTATTTATTTTCCTGTATCTGGCTATACAGCGCCCTCCAGAACGTTCAGTATGTTCATGACATTTGCCATAACCCGTTTGCTAGTAAGCAATAGCTATGGTAAATGCTGCAACAAGCGCCATTTACAGACTGTGCTGTCATTGAGGATGTGTTTTTATGCATGATCGACCAGAGTCATAGATAAACTATAGTTTTAGCGTTGATCTTTCACTGCATTCACACTGCCAAATTTACACAGGGCGATGTGCTGCAAAAAAAAAGACAAAAAATGGGTGATCGTCGCCACGTTTAGAAGGGGCCGTAACTAAAAATCTACACAAGCCATGTGGACTGCCACACGCTGCGCCTAATTTGTAAGGCATACACCTCATCAAAAATCAATGCCTTCTGTGTTTTTTCACAACACTGCCCCAAAATGTTTAAAAGTACATATAATAACAGTAGAGGTACACCTAAAATGGTGGCATTAAAAAATACAACTCACCCCTCATACATCTATGTATGTCAGTGGAAAAATCTAATATAGTTTTTGAAATGCACAGATGAAAAAAAATATCCCTAGAACCATAACAACTTGGATCACTGTAAGGCTTCATGTACATGGCCGCTGTCCATTTGGCCCGCAATGTACGGTCCCCGGCCATATCACAGATGCGGCCCCGTTCACTTGAATGTGTCGTCAATCCGGTAGATGCGGAACGGAGGCACGGATTGGAAGCTCTACAGAGTGCTTCTGTGGGTTTTCTGTCTGCGTCTGCAGACAGTGGCCACGCGGTCAGTGCCAGTGCATTGTGGACCTCAATTTGTTATTATCCATATTGCCTTGCTTGTGCACTATAGGAATAAGTGTCGTCCTCACAGGTGCTCACATAGTCCAGCACTTCTTCCTATAGTGTGTAAGCATGGCCACTGCTGCTGGATTGCAGGGTGGTCATAACCATGGAAAGGAGCAGTGTATAATGTGAAAAATGAATCCAGCCAGCAAAGGAAGCAATATGGATAATAACAATACATTAGTAAGTGCCTTGTATTAACTTTCTCTACAATGCCTTTTGCTCAAGTGAGACGATACCTTTTTCAATTAACCCCTTAAGGACTCAGCCCTATTTCACCTTAAGGACTTGGCCATTTTTTGCAAATCTGACCAGTGTCATTTTAAGTGCTGATAACTTTAAAACACTTTGACTTCTCCAGGCCATTCTGAGATTGTTTTTTCGTCACATATTGTACTTCATGACACTGGTAAAATTAAGTACATTTTTTTTTATTTTTTTGCATAATAAAATACCTAATTCACCCAAAATTTTGAAAAATTTGCAAATTTCAAAGTTTCAGTTTCTCTACTTCTGTAATACATAGTAATACCCCCAAAAATTGTGATGACTTAACATTCCACATATGTCTACTTCATGTTTGAATTATTTTGGAAATGATATTTTATTTTTTGGGGATGTTACAAGGCTTAGAAGTTTAGAAGCAAATCTTGAAATTTTTCAGAAATTTACAAAAAAACTATTTGTAGGGACCAGTTCAGGTCTGAAGTCACTTTGCGAGGCTTACATAATAGAAACCACCCAAAAATGACCCCATTCTATAAACTACACCCCTCAAGGTATTCAAAACTGATTTTACAAACTTCGTTAACCCTTTAGGTGTTGCACAAGAGTTATTGGCAAATGGGGATGAAATTTGAGAATTTCATTTTTTTGCCTAATTTTCCATTTTAACCCATTTTTTCCACTAACAAAGCAAGGGTTAACAGCCAAACAAGACTGTATCTTTATTGCCCTGACTCTGCCGTTTACAGAAACACCCCATATGTGGCCGTAAACTACTGTACGGCCACACAGCGGGGCCTAGAGTGAAAGGTGCGCCGTATGGTTTTTGGAAGCCAGATTTTGCTGGACTGTTTTTTTGACACCATGTCCCATTTGAAGCCCCCTGATGCACCCCTAGAGTAGAAACTCCATAAAAGTGACCCCATCTAAGAAACTACACCCCTCAAGGTATTCAAAACTGATTTTACAAACGTTGTTAACCCTTTAGGTGTTGCATAAGATTTAATGGAAAATAGATACAATTTCAAAATTTCACATTTTTGGCAGATTTATTATTTATGGCCCTGATTCTGTAGTTTACAGAAACACCCCATATGTGGTCGTAAACTGCTGTTCAGGCACACGGCAGGGCGCAGAAGGAAAGGAATGCCATACGGTTTTTGGAAGGCAGATTTTGCTGGACTGGTTTTTTTGACACCATATCCCATTTGAAGCCCCCCTGTTGCACCCCTAGAGTAGAAACTCCAAAAAAGTGACCCCATTTTAGAAAGTACGGAATAGGGTGGCAGCTTTGTTGGTACTAGCTAGTTTAGGGTACATATGATTTTTGGTTGCTCTATATTACACTTTTTGTGCGGCAAGGTAACAAGAAATAGCTTTTTTGGCCCTTTTTTTTTTGTTATTTACAACATTCATCTGACAGGTTAGATCATGTGGTAATTTTATAGAGCAGGTTGTCACGGACGCGGTGATACCTAATATGTATACAATTTTTTTTATTTAAGTTTTTATACAATAACTTCATTTTTAAAACCCCAAAAATGTTTTAGTGTCTCCATAGTCTAAGAGCCATAGTTTTTTCAGTTTTTGGGCGATTATCTTGAGTAGGGTCTCATTTTTTTGCGGGATGAGATGACGGTTTGATTGGCACTATTTTGGGGTGCATATGACTTTTTGATCGCTTGCTATTACACTTTTTGTGACGTAAGATGACAAAAAATGGCTTTTTTTACACAGTTTTTATTTTTTATGATGGTCACCTGAGGGGTTAGGTCATGTGATATTTTTATAGAACCGGTCGATACGGACGCGGCGATACCTAATATGTATACTTTATTTTTATTTATGTAAGTTTTACACAATGATTTCATTTTTTAAACAAAAAAAATCATGTTTTAGTGTTTCCATAGTCTAAGAGCCATAGTTTTTTCAGTTTTTGGGCGATTATCTTGGGTAGGGTCTCATTTTTTGCGGGATGAGATGACGGTTTGATTGGTACTATTTTGGCGTACATGCGACTTTTTTGATCACTTTTATTACCTTTTTTGAGAAGTAAGGCGGGCAAAATTTCAATTTTCTCATAGTTTTTATTTTTATGGCGTTCACCGTGCGGGGAAAGTAATATGACCGTTTTATAGATCCGGTCGTTACGGACGCGGCGATACCTAATATGTGTAGTGTATTTTATTTTTTAAATTTTTATTCAGTGATAAATGTTATTTTTTTTTATCTTAACTTTTTTCACCTTTTTTTACATTTTTTTTTACCCAGACCCACTTGGTTCTTGAAGATCCAAGATCCAGTGGTCTGATGTCTGTATAATACAGTACAGAACCCTATATAGGGTTCTGTACTGTATTTTACTTACACTGAACAGATCTATGCTTTTAGCATAGATCTGTTCAGCACCATGGACAGCAGGACGCCTGAGCAGGCGTCCTGTTGCCATGGGAACCTTCCCCGTCTGCCACAACTTCGCAGACGGGGAAGGGTAAGCACAGGGCTGAGGGGGGCTCTCTCCCTCTTCATCGGGGGGCTGCAAAGGCACAGCAGCCCCCCGATGGAGAGGGAGGGAGCTCCCTGACCAATGACAGTTAACCTTTTCCATACCGCGGTCCGTACGGACCGCGGTATGGAAAGGGTTTAAACGGCTGACATCTGCGCAGATGTCAGCCGTTTATACCAGGGTGCCAGCAATGTGCTGGCACCCTGGTATAACCCACTAGAAGCCAACGAATTTTCAAGGGGAGGCGTGCGGGGGATCGCCTGCCACAACGCCCCCACCACCGGCATAAAATCGTGCAGGGGTGCAGGGGGGGTGGGGGGTTGAAAAATCTCTAATTTAGGCACTCAAAAGTTTCTGATCCACCGCTGGGATCAGAAACAGCAAAAAGCGCAGCAAACGCCCTGCGTCCTTAAGGGGTTAAAATTAACTGTGTCAGGGGAAATAATGGGGGAGATTTATCAAAATCAACCAATCAGATTCCACCCTTCAATTACATCAAAGTAACAGTCACTGATTTATTTTTATTTTTTCCTCAGGTGTGAACAATTCTTCAGCTATTGGACTTGATGAAGCTGCGTCCTCCCGGATCATCAGCCCTCCTAACAGACGACTTAGTGACCTGCTCACGTGTAATATTTCTCGCTCCTTGTATATAGTCTATTATCAGCTGTCGGTTTGTTGCTTCCTATATGGGACAGACCTATTAAGCTGCGCAGTTTGTACAATTTATAAAAAGAATCTTTTGCAAAATAGATCCTGTATTTAATAACGAACCCTTCCTGATGATGAACTGGAATCTGATGTGCATCATATGTTATTATAGTTTTCCAAAACTAGAAGTAATTTATTTACTGGAGGTAACGCTCAAATCTGAATAAAACAGTTTTATTCCTAGTCTCTCTGTTGTGCTAACAAAATGAAATCCATACAATTTAAATATTCACCCCAAATCCTGAGCAGACCATTAGCTCCTTAATAGGGAACCTGTCAGCTCCCGTATGCTGATCTCACACCCACTGATTTCAGCATTCAGTACTTATAGGTTACTGACCTGCTGAACCTCGTACCAGCGTCGTGCTAGAGAGGAGTCTGATGCTACGCGCTGCCCCTGCCTAGGGACGATGACTGACAGTTTTCACAGGGAGAAACCTGCCAATCATCTGGAGTCATGGGAGGGCAGCATGCTAAAAGTACTGAATGCCGTTACAGTCTGCTTTTCTGTACACTATGCTCCCCTCAGTGAGGGCAGCCTATGGAAGCTGACAGGTTTCCTTTAACTCGCCAGCAATAAATAAATCAGTAATAAATACTTAAAAATAGCTTTCCCTAGATGCTGGAAAATGCAGTCACTTAACTGAAGAGGTGGGGTGAGGAGGAAGCTAGTATAGAAGATTTCTCAGGGTTACACACGACGCAGACCTGTGATGTCCCTTCTGCAGCATCATGTTAACGCACTTGCCATATCTTTGTGCATACGGCAGAGAGAACTAAAGAGAAACAGAAGTAAACTGATGAATATTTACTGGAGAACAGTTTAGCAGCTGCCATTACCATTTAGAAGTGGCCTCAAACTGGTGCCGTTTATAGATTTACATAAAAGGCTGTGTTCACACAAGGCAGATTGTTAGCACACGGAAAAAAAAAAAATCAAATTTTCAGGGCTCACAATAAGGGTCCATTCACACGTCCTGTTTTTTTTCATCCTGAAAAACGGTCCGTTTTTTGCGGATCCGTTGTTCCTGAAAATGTTTCCGTATGTCATCCGTTTTTGCGGATCCGCCAAAAACGGGAGCATGTATACATTTCAATAATCAAATAAAGTTGTTTGGATTTCTTTGAAAAAAAAAATAGAAAAAATAAATAAATAAATAAATAAATTCGTTATGTGTTTCCAGGAACGGAATCCGCAAAAAACGGATGACATACGGAATGACATCCGAATGTCATCCGTTTTTTGCGGATCCATTGACTTTGTATTGTACCAGGATCCGATTTTTCAGGACAAGAATAGGACATGTTTTATATTTAAACGGACATGCGGAACGGAACAACGGAAACGGACAGCACACATTGTGCTGTCCGATTTTTTCCAGGACCCATTGAAAATGAATGGGTCCAGATCTGGTCCTGATCTGTTCCTGAAAAAACGGAACAGATCAGGAAAGAAAAAACAGACGTGTGAATGGACCCTTAGGCTATAGTCTATGTGAAAACCCCACAGCAGCATCCGATGCTGATCCTCTGATTTCTGCTGCGGTTTTGCATCCGCATCTTCAACCCTATTAAATGGGGCTAATCTGCATGCAGATGCCTGCTGTGGTTTATGGTGGTTTCCCTGCAAAAAAAAAAGGGGACATGGCCCTTCTAGACGCGATATAGAAATCCACATGGAAATAATCTGTAGCCACATGGATGGCAGCATAGATTCCCATTGGAAACCAGCTGTTTTTGTACACACAATCTACCATGTGAACAAGTCCTTAATGATTATTAGCAGAAAATGTAGTAAATGTCAGCAAGTAAAGAACATTACATAGTTTAGAGGTACTCCCCTCTGAACATGTATGGCATACACACAGGACAACCCCTTCAGTCTTCATACAGCATGGTGCGACTCGATCCCGCACCAACTTTTACTTCAAAAGCAGAATCACAAGCAAATGCTGACAAGGCTGATGGAAGACATCAGGCTATAGTTATAATCACACACCTCTAGCCAGCACAGTAGAGCCTCTCTCTTGTGTTTCTTTCCTTCATAAAACTTTGGAACCATCAAGTTATTGACAAACTGTCTGACTGGAATCTGAAAAGCCTGAAAGGAAATGTAAAATGTTATAGCTTTTCTGATTTCCTGTACAGCAACGACAGAGAAATGGACAAATGTCTGTAAAGCTCTGCAGAAAATGAGTAAAATAATAAAATCTTATCAATGCTGACAGCTCGGAGATACCCACTGGCAGTGATCTGATCATTAGAAAAGCACAGTCTGCTCTGCCCTCAGCCCCAGATCCTAATTATCTTCAGTCACTGTGGAGGGATATGTGTAACTAGCTCAATAAGAATAAGGCTACTTTCACACCTGCGTTAGGTGCGGATCCGTCTGGTATCTGCACAGACGGATCCGCACCTATAATGCAAACGCTTGTATCCGTTCAGATCGGATCTGTTTGCATTACCATGAACAAAATTATATATATTTTTTTTTTCATAATGCAAACCGATCCGTTTCCAATTGCTCCATATTGTGTCAGTGAAAATGGATCCATTTGGCTCCGCATCGTCAGGCGGACATCAAAACGCTGCAAGCAGCGTTTTGGTGTCCACCTCCAGAGCGGAATGGAGGCTGAACGGAGGCAAACTGATGCATTCTGAACGGATCCTTATCCATTCAGAATGCATTGGGGCTAAACTGATCCATTTTGGGCCGCTTGTGAGAGCCCTGAAACGGATCTCACAAGCGGACCCAGAACCGCCAGTGTGAAAGTAGCCTAATAAGCTGACAATGGGCCATTCTTACATTACTAAACCAAGATATGCACATTTCTATTGCCGACATGGAGCTTACACACTAGACAATAACTGTTAGATTAGTAAGGGCCCAGTGGAAAGACATCAGAGATGTGCTCCACTGTGCACTCCTCAGTTGATACTCCATTCAAAGTCTACCTTGCTGCTGTTGTGTGTCCCGGGGCCATGGTGTCTGTGGTTGGACTCCCACCAATCTAGCATTTATCTACCAAGTGTTTAATTTATCAGTTACTCACCCAACACATGCTCACAAGTCTCATCACGTTACAGATACTGGGCTTGGGGTTCCCCTGCTGTATACAGTCCAAGATTAGGTCGATCAGGAAGGAATGGCACTGCCTTGCGTACATTATCTCTTTATGTGACATATTCAAAGTGAGAAAAAAATGATCTGCAAAAGCAAAACATAAAAGGCAATAGGCATAAAGCAGGTAGAACGGAAATTAATTCAGTGCATCATCATCCCCACACCTGCTGCTGACACAGATTGTGTGTTTCAATCATGTGGCTGGATGGTTAAAATTGTAAGTGAAGAGTCTAATTTGAATTTCATGTGGGAGGCACCGTACCTTCCGCTGTACCCTCAGCACACCTTGGGATATCCATTTCATTTGTATATATGATGCTGTCTTCAAAAGTTGTTGAGCTCCCATCAGCGGCCAGCAGGGGTCGGTGCTGTACCCAAAGAATAGTCCCAAGATCACCAAGTCCTCCTCTCTCTATCAACAGGCATGGAGCTTCTAAAAAGGACACATGGATAGGAGTGCTGCACAATTACGGCAGCAGATTGCCATGTTCTTACATTTTATCTCTGCATAACATTCATTATAATAATACAATAACAGAGAGTCTGCACAACAACCCATTGGTCTCATAAAGGTACATAGTTGTAACAACTCCAAGACAAATATGCCCACTATATCTATACTCTTACGCTGGGTTCACACCTGAGCGTTTTAGGCTACTTTCACACTAGCGTTCGGGCGGATCCGTTCTGAACGGATCCGCTCATAATAATGCAGACGGAGGCTCCGTTCAGAACGGATCCGTCTGCATTATATTAGCAAAAAAAAGCTAAGTGTGAAAATAGCCTGGGACGGATCCGTCCAGACTTTCAATGTAAAGTCAATGGGGGACGGATCCGCTTGAAGATTGAGCCACATTGTGGCATCTTCAAACGGATCCGTCCCCATTGACTTAGGCTACTTTCACACTAGCGTTCGGGTTTCCGTTCGTGAGCTCCGTTTGAAGGAGCTCACGAGCGGACCCGAACGCAGCCGTCCAGCCCTGATGCAGTCTGAATGGAGGCGGATCCGCTCAGACTGCATCAGTCTGGCGGCGTTCAGCCTCCGCTCCGCTCGCCTCCGCACGGACAGGCGGACAGCTGAACGCTGCTTGCAGCGTTCGGGTGTCCGCCTGGCCGTTCGGAGGCGTGCGGATCCGTCCAGACTTTCAATGTAAGTCAATGGGGACGGATCCGTTTGAAGATGCCACAATGTGGCTCAATCTTCAAGCGGATCCGTCCCCCATTGACTTTACATTGAAAGTCTGGACGGATCCGTCCCAGGCTATTTTCACACTTAGCTTTTTTTTGCTAATATAATGCAGACGGATCCGTTCTGAACGGAGCCTCCGTCTGCATTATTATGAGCGGATCCGTTCAGAACGGATCTGCCCGAACGCTAGTGTGAAAGTAGCCTTACATTGAAAGTCTGGACGGATCCGCACGCCTCCGAACGGCCAGGCGGACACCCGAACGCTGCAAGCAGCGTTCAGCTGTCCGCCTGTCCGTGCGGAGGCGAGCGGAGCGGAGGCTGAACGCCGCCAGACTGATGCAGTCTGAGCGGATCCGCCTCCATTCAGACTGCATCAGGGCTGGACGGCTGCGTTCGGGTCCGCTCGTGAGCTCCTTCAAACGGAGCTCACGAACGGAAACCCGAACGCTAGTGTGAAAGTAGCCTTACAGCGCGTTCCTACGCGCTGTAAAACGCACAACAGGCAAGAACCAATGATTCCCTATGGGAATGGTTCTCACCTGGGCGTTTTACAGCGCGTACGATCGCGCTGTAAAACGCCCGACGCTCAAACAAGTGCTTGAGCTTTTTTTTGGGCGTTTGTCGCGCGTTCCCGCACATAGATATTCGTACAATCGCGCATACAGAGCACTCGTTTCAGAACGCTCAGGTCTGAACCCAGCGTTAGGGCATGTTCACACATAACAGATACACTTTGATGTCTCCATGTAGATTTGCAGGCAGAAAATATGCAGCATTTGTAAGTGTCAGGAACAACTCTATGCAGATTTTAAATTTGAAACATGTCAATTTTTCACCCTTTCAAATGTAGAGGCGTAAAATAAACAACATAATCTGGAGCACTCAAGGAATTTACTGTAAACTCCATAACTGATTTTTTTTTTCCACAGTGAATTCAGACTGTGGACTGTACCTACAGATTTGCCCAGGTAAAATCTGCAGTTTATTACAGCACCTGGATGACATTTCATATGGCTCATCCATATGCCGCAGACTAGAGATGAGCAAATTTTATATTTTGAAATTCGTTTGCGATTCGTTTAATGGTAAAAGCACAATTGCGTTATGGATTCCGTTACCACAAACCATAACGCAATTCTATGACAGAATGCATAACGGAATGCCTTTAGAGGCATCCCATTATTCATTCCATCATAATAGAAGTCTATGGGCTGCATATCGGATCTGTCCCATTTCCGTTATGCAGGAGAGGACTCCCCTGCACAACGGAAACGGGACAGATCCGTTATGCAACCCATAGACTTCTATTATGATGGAATGCCTCTAAAGGCATTCTGTTATAGAATTGCGTTATGGTCCATGGTAACGGAATCCATAGTGCAATTCTGCTTTTACCAGTAAACAAAGCGGAAATTTGCTCATCTCTACCGCAGACCTTTTCTGCATTGAAAAACAAGCAAGGTATGGATTTTTTCATCCGAGGTGAATCCAGAACAAAATCCACATGTTTACTTACCCATAAAAAATTATTCTCACCTGTATTGGAGGCCGTTTTGTCATCCAGTGGTGGATGGCTGCATTGCATCACAGTCTGTGTTAATCTACTGTATTCATGATGTCGACTACTGGAGTCACATGCAGGAGTGAACCCCTGCATTACTTCCTTTACTGTAGGCCCATCTTGCTGCATCTCCCCTCTGCATCCCGAGTACAGAAGTCCTTCTCCACCTATGTGATACTTCAGTGAGTTCCCTCTATCTGATGCTAGAAAAGTACCACATGCTGGGGGTATGCACTGATGACAGGCAGAGATTGTGGTGCTGCTTTCACTCCCAGCTGTATAGTCAGTGCAGTCCTGTACCGTTTCATCCACTTCCCGACCCTCATTACTATGAAGGAAATGACTGAGATTTACAGCTGGACTCCTTAACTCTCCTAACTTATCGGGGACAAGCCCTTTGGAGCTTACAGTTATGTTCTCTTGGAGTCCGTCTGCAGATGAAAACCAACTCATAACCTGAAATACAGGAATTATATATTGTACACAGTAACTCCACCAGCAGAAAAGTGAGTGCAGCTCTGGAGTATAATAGACAGCACTAGATGAAAATGTGTACTTTGGTTCCATCTGCTGTATACAGAGAGCAACAACACAGTAAGGGCTTTTGCACATCACACTCAGGAGATGTTCCCTCCAGTATCTCTTTTTTATCAAAATTATGAAAGAAATGATGTGTCAAAATCTGATCTACAAGACATACAGGAGACATGATCCCCTGAATTTCATGTAAAAATAGCTTGATGTTGCAGAACCAGTCTTTTGTGATCTATACAGGTCAATGGGGACAGTGCCAGCAAGACAGGTTACACATAGAAAAGACTGCCCCAACTACCACCACAAACATCAGAAACCCTTAAAGTGTAACTGCTGTTTGTTTATTTTTTTGCTAATGTGTAGGGACAGTGACAAGGAACATTTTTGTAATATACTTTATTTAGGGAGAACGTTTATTTTTAGGTAAGCGCTCGGTACAGGCAGTGCAGGCAGGCAGGGGGAAGCTGCTACACAGTATATAAGGACAGCTATGAGAGCTTCCTCCTGCCTGCACTGCCTTAAGTGAGCGCTTACAGCTCACACAGGCATCGCTCATGGCGGCTGCTTTATTAGTTAGCCGGGAGTGCAGGGGGAAAGCGTCTTACTGACAGTACTGGCCACGCTAGTCAGTGAGCTTACAGAGTGTACAAGTGCATTATATTTAATAAAAAGGGGGAATGTATATTTAATTTTAACACATAAGGCTCCTGTGCCGCCCAGGCTGTATGGGAGCAGCTCCCGCACACCCCCTCTCTCCTATGCTAATAAAAGACGGATGGCCCTTCGCAACACTCATTTAAAAGAGCGCCGCTAAGGGACATTTCAGCCACAGTTTTCTACTAAAAATAAACGTTTTCCCTAACTAAAGTATATTACAAAAATGTTCCCTGTCACTGTCCCTACAAATCAAATGAAACCACAGTAACGCTGGGTTCGCGATGGAGCGCTCTGTATGCGCGATTGTACGGGCGTTTGCAATCGCGCATACAGAGACAAGCGAACACCTATTGTCGCGCGTTCCCGCTGAAGTCTATGTACGGGAACGCGCGACAAGACGCCCCAAAGAAGCTCATGTACTTCTTGGGGCGTCGGGCGTTTTACAGCGCAATCGTACGCGCTGTAAAACGCTCAGGTGTGAACCATTCCCATAGGGAATCATTGGTTCTTGCCTGTTGAGCGTTTTACAGCGCGTAGGAACGCGCTGTAAAACACTCAGGTGTGAACCCAGCCTTCCGCTTACATTTTTTTTTTTATTCACTTAAAAAAAAAAAAAAATCTACATTTTATACTCTGACACCCACAATTTGAACATGGATCAGTTGATCATTAATTCCATAGACTGCAATAGTATACTACTGCAGTCCATGGGATTTTCACTGGCTGCCACAGGACTTAATAGGCAGTTTACTGTGGCAGACCTGGGAGCCTTCACAATGCCAAATGCTGCCATAGCAATCTATCACTACCTGCAGTTTTGCTGCAGGGGGGTGCTGAACGGAGGTCAGAGAGGGTACCTTCCTTCTGACTTAACCTCTCAGGTGCCACAGTCCGTATTGACCACAGCATCTGAGGTGACAGTTATCCAGAACTGGGTTCATCTCCGGTCATTGCCGGCAGGTGTCAGCTATACTACACAGCCAGCACCCGCAGCATATGGAGTTGGGAACACCCCTCCTGCACTAATGCTGTATATTTACTTGGACCGGTTGGGCAGGATTTAACTATGGTAGCATTTACATAGGCTCAATGTTTGAGGGTCCATCATTAAAACACAAATTAAGTAAGGAGGCACATTTCAGTGTGCATTAAAAAGAGGGAAGTTTGTCACTAAACCCAAGACAGCAATGAGGGGGTTGCAGTGGGGTAATGTTTATTATGATAATATTTTCTCTCTAGAGTAAGGAAACATAGTCTTGACGGATGCGATAGCCTGCACTTGGTTCTTTTATGACTGTTCACTTTCCATTCTCCTCCCTCCCTCCCTGAGTGACGGATACAATCATTCTATATACCAATTACACTGACCACCTGTCGAGTTATGTGACCAATACAAATGCATATTATTCTCATTTACATCCTAATAGAGGCAGCTCCCTGCTGATTATATCTGCTTCCTTTTTAGCAGGTTGATCAATATAAAGAGCAGGACTTAGTACAACAAAGAATCTAACATCTGGGATTATCTTGGGAAACAACACACTACATTTTACATAGGACTTAATGCAAAGTGTGAACATTTACACAAATAGACACAAGAAACAAGTCACCTCCAGTTTAGGATCCACTAAGTGGTGGGCACATCTGCGTCCTTTAACCCACAATCTGCAGAACAAATTTAACAAATTAATATTTAAACTATCAAAACACAGCAAAAAAAGATACATAATGGCAATTAAAAGGCCTCAACATACCAGTGGATCAATCTGCAATTCTCTCATGTTTTATTTTACTAAAAAAACTATAGATTTTTGTTTGTTGGGGGGGAGGGGAGGGGGGACTTCAGGAAATCAAGAAAGCAAAGACTGAGGAGCAGTTATTGATATAACTTTAACGACCATGTACACCTTTGGGGACACATCTTTTTTTTATTATTGCAGTGTTCTCATTATGAACTAAAAATCTATTTTTTTTAATTGTTCTTCATTAACCCTTTCAAGACCAAGCTATTTTTCACCTTTGTGACCACGTCTAATTTAGCAAATCTGACATGTGTCACTATGTGCTATTAAGGCCTTATGCACACACGGACATTTTTTTTGCAGTCCGCAAAAACGGTTTCCGTTTTTTCCGTGATCCATGTCCGTTTTTTCTTCCGTGGGTCTTCCTTGATTTTTGGAGGATCCACGGACATGAAAAATGAAAAAAAAAAAATCTAAGTCAAGTTCGCCTTTGAAATGATAAGAAAAAACGGACACGGATTACGGACGCGGATGACAATCTTGTGTGCAGCCGTGATTTTTCACGGACCCATTGACTTGAATGGGTCCGTGAACCGTTGTCTGTGAAAAAAATAGGACAGGTCATATTTTTTTCACGGACTGGAAACACGGATCACAGACGCAGATGCCAAACGGAGCATTTTCCGATTTTCCCACGGACCCATTAAAAGGTCGTGTGCATGAGGCCTAATTTTGGAATGCCTTTACTTATCCAAACCATTCTGAGATTGTTTTCTCGTGACACATTGTACTTCATGATAGTCATAAATTTGAGTCAATATATTTTACCTTTATTTATGAAAAAAATCCCAAATTTACAAAAAATCCACAATTTAAAAAATTTCTATTTCTCTGCTTTTAAAACAGAAAGTGATGCCTCATAAAATATTTATTACTTAACATTCCCCATATGTCTACTTTACGTTGGCATCATTTTGTAAACGTCATTTAAATTTTTTAGGACGTTAGAAGGCTTAGAATTTTATAAGCAAATCTTAAAATTTTAAAGAAAATTTCCAAAACCCACTTTTTAAGGACCAGTTTAGTTCTGGAGTCACTTTGTGGGGCTTACATAGTGGAAACCACTCATAAATGACCCAATTGCAGAAACTACACCCTTCAAGCTACTCAAAACGGATTTTACAAACTTTGTTAACCCTTTAGGTGTTACACAAGAATTAAAGGAAAATGGAGATGACATTTCTAAATTTCACCTTTTTGGCAGATTTTCCATTTTAATCCATTTTTTCTTTAACACATCGAGGGTTAACAGCCAAACAAAACTCAATTTCTCGCTAGTATCATTGGGGGACACAGACCGTGGGTATAGCTGCTTGCTGCCACTAGGAGGCGACACTAGGCTAAGAAGTGATAACTCCTCCCCCGCAGGCTATACCCCCTCCAGCCTGGAGAGAGCATATCAGTTTTTAGCTTAGTGTCGTAGGAGGCAGACCGGCTTACTTTTATTATTTTATCTTTTTCCTCTTTTAGGTTGGGGAAACAGAGTCGCCTAGCCACTCTGTCTACCCCGGGAGCAAGGCCGGTGTCGGAATCCCCTCACCGCTCGCCCTCCCCAAGAAACGGAAGTGGACCAGGGCAGCCCAGCTCCCCTGCTTCCCGCCAGCCAAGGGGTCACCTGAATCCGGCGAGTCCCTCCGCCATTCCAGTCTCCTGCCACTTCGTGTGCCAGCGGCTGAAGAGGTGACCCTGCTGGTACTCTGAGAAAGGGTGAAGAGAAGAGGATGAAGATGGGGTGAGTAGTCCGTATTGGGTAAGTACCTCGGCCCTTCCCCTCCCCCCCCCGGTCACCTCATCATAAGATGGAGGACCTTTTTCCTCAGGTGGGCCATTCATGGTGAGGGCCCCACATTACCTCAGGCCCAATGTAGGTTTGGGCTTCTGTCCATACGGGGGGCCTGGGTTCTCCTCAGATTCTGGTCCAGTTGTACGGCCTGCGGGGTGAGCTCCCGCGGCCGATGTTCAGCCAGGGCACTTGCAGAGCGCCGCTCCGGTCACTCCACTCCCGGCCGGCTATTCGTTTGGCCGGCGCCAAAAATTTAGCCCCCGGCTCCTCTTCGGGCCTACCGGGACTCAGCCCGTGCAGTTGTTTTAGCGGCACGGGATGGGTTCCCGCAGCGAGAGTGGACACTCCCCCTCCAAATCAGTGGGCAGACATCGGCGGTTGCTCTTCAGGCCCCGCTGTGGTAACCGGCCGGCAGTACCGCCCGGTCGGCTGTGCGCCGAACTTTATGTCCCGGCGTTGCGGCCTACTAGGCCGCAACTTTCATTCCAGTTATGGAGGGGGCGGGTTCGTCCTTTTGGCGCGGATTTTCCCAGACTAGCTGTCGCTCCTCCCCCAGGTGCCCCGCTGAGCTCCGCATCTGGTCCTCTGAGCTGGGTTAACCCTTTGTGGCAAGTCGTTTGTTTGCAGCCGTCACTGCATTATCTGAGTGTCCCTTTTCTGCAGGCCAATTACCTTAGATTAGGAAGTTAACCCTAACCCCTTCCTGCCGGCATGTCCACCCTAGTGGTGGGGTATGGGGCTGGGCCCATGTCCTATCTGGACAGGGGAGGATTGCTCACAGTTTCCCAATCCGCCCTCAAGGGGCTGTTTAGTTGAGAATGCACACATGAAGAATTCCCAGACCACCTTCTGGGTCGTCTGGTGTATAGGCCAACACATGTGAAATCCAGGGGAGCACATCTGAGGGATTCCCAATCCGCCATACGGGCCGTTTGGTTGATAATGCTCCACCTGCACAAATACAGGGGAGCACATCTGAAGGATTCCCAATCCGCCCGCTGAGGCCGTTTGGTTGATAATGCTCCACCTGCACAAATGCAGGGGAGCACATCTGCAGGATTCCCAATCCGCCCGCTGGGCCGTTTGGTTGATAATACTCCACCTACAAAAATACAGGGGAGCGCATCTGAAGGATTCCCAATCCGCCCTACGGGGCCGTTTGGTTGATTTAATGCTCCACCTGCACAAATCCAGGGGAGCACATTTGAGGATTCCCAATCCGCCAGCTGAGGCCGTTGGTTGATAATACTCCACCTGCACGGATCCGGGGGAGCACATCTGAAGGATTCCCAATCCGCCCTACGGGGCCGTTTGGTTGATAATGCTCCACCTGCACGGATCCGGGGGAACACAGATGCAGGATTCCCAATCCGCCCTACGGGGCCGTTTGGTTGATAATGCTCCACCTGCACAAGCCAGGGGAGCACAGCTGCTGGATTCCCAATCCACCCTCTTGGGTCATTTGGTTGTTAATCCACATGCGCAATCCAATGGAGGACCTCTGGCAGTTCCCAATCCACCCTCCTGGATTGTGGGTCGATTGAGTACCGCCCACACAATCCTGTGAGCGGTCAGGTAGGGATGCCGATTCCACCTCCTGGGTGTTTTGATGGTTATATCACCGCTGTCACAGCCTGCAACTGCGATGGCTGGATGCTAAGAGGTAGAGCTGCGCACGAGCAGGACATTCCTCCTCGGTCTCCTCCGCACCTCCATCCTTCCTCATTAGGGTGATATTCAGAACCCTCCCTTCTGACAGGGGTTGGTTCTGAGGGAACAGGGAACAGTTCTGCAGACTCTGATATGAACCTTCTAGACTGCATCCATGCTACCGGCAGTACTGATTGTCTGCATTGCCCCTTCCTTAGGCGGCATTTGCTTTGCTACTGGATACAGTACTTACCCTTTGTATTCCCTCCTTCCACAGGTGGACTGACGGCACTTGCACTGGTCAGTGCCAGCCATTTGCGTCTCCCCTTTCGGTTGTTGACGGATTGCTGTTCCACTGGGTACAGTACTGGCGTTATGCATTAGCCTCTCTTATAGGAGGCGTTATGGCTTTATCGCGGGTGGCAATGTTTGCTGTAAGTATTACCACCTTGCTTAGGTGGAGGAATTCTCTACCCACCGGGAACGGGACTATTCGTATGCATTATCCTCTTCGATAGGGGTGTAATTCTCTGCCATAGGAGTCAATTCCTACTAGGTGCATTACCCCCTGCCATAGGTTAGGTACTGGCGCTAACCTCAGGATACAGTACTCCCTATATATTTTTTCTCCCCTTCATAGGTGGAGTGGTTGCACTTCCATTGAGGGTAGTGCTTACAGTACGCGTTACCCCCTCCAGGGAGGGGGTTATTACACTACCGTTGGATGCGGTTCTGTTTATCTCCCTACCTTCCTTCCTTGATGGAGGGTTGCGCTACCACTGAATACTATTCAACAGTCGTGGCATTACCCCCTTCTACATCTAACGGGAAATCACTGAGCATCTATGCATGCTTTAATTCAACTAAGCCTCCGCACTAGATGCCGTGGCTTCCTTCACGGGTGGGCCGCGGCAACAGTCGCTGCCATTGGTGCCTGGTACTCTTCATCTAGAGGTATATGGATACTGGGACTGCTCCCATACCGTATCCTCCCGTCTCTTCTGGTACTGGTGGTTGGCGCAGATAGGTCGTTCCTCGTTCTCTTAAGGGAGTCGCTCAGCAGCTCTTCAGGTGCCCTAGATTCCCATCCCTATGGGCCTCCACCGTTCAGGTCGGTCAGAACTCGGTCCTCTACAGCGTGTGGGTGCACGCCATTATACAAATGTTGGGATTACGACCCGGCGAGCCCAAGGTTGCACTGACTCTGTATTCTGGGCCACCACTCTTCCTCATTAGGTGAGGGTGTTTTGCTGGCATTCTGCATTGACTACTACAGCGTGTTCTCTAAGTCAAGAGTTAATCTCTTCCGTGTATGGGTGTTCGGGTCTCCAAATGGAGGCGTGG
Organism: Bufo gargarizans; assembly: GCF_014858855.1. Classification (NCBI taxonomy): domain Eukaryota; kingdom Metazoa; phylum Chordata; class Amphibia; order Anura; family Bufonidae; genus Bufo; species Bufo gargarizans. Next base: position 113,106,314 of record NC_058089.1, read on the forward strand.
GTTCAGATCCCACTTCTGACAAAAAAGCAAGGGTAGTTCTCACAAGGGCCGGAGATCGAACTCATGGCAGTGGGTCAGCCCCCTCAGATAGGGGTTCTACCCTGACACTGCTTCGGCGGTTGCTCTGGTTTTCCCCCCTTTTTAGATGGAATGCCTCAGAATGTCTCTGGTTGACTGAGTTAGCTTGGTTCCATGCTACTTCTGGGTGTCCTTAGGCCTCTCCCTCAGTTTTACGCTGGGAGGAGCAGGCGGTAGCTATTACTGTACAAAGGGTATTTGCATCTCCACTACATGCTAGGGTTCCTACTGAACATTCCTATTGCACAGTTCCTTCGTCAGACGGCGGTTTCTTCCGACTCTGGGATTGGTATCCTGTACGGTGTGGCATCCTCCTCAGCTGGAGTGTGGCCTTTGCGTTACTCTGGCAGCTTCCTTTGTATGGGCTCCTCCTCAAGGGTGTATTTCATTACCAAGAGATCTGTACAGTGCCAGTCCCTGATGGCAATGGGCTTTGCCCTGACCTCTCAATGGTCTTCATTACTGTTAACTGTCCGTTGCTCTGACGACTATTGTTCTTGTGTCGTCAACTCGGGTTTTGCATTGGCGTCAGTGCTATAGCTATCAGCACCTTACTTGGGCGCGCTCGACTGGGTAGCTTAGTCCCTGTGGCACTCGTCTACCACTACGGTGATACTGTCCGTCAGATATGTTTACTTAGTCCCTGTGGCACTCGTCTACCACTACAGTGATTCCTTCCTTCAGTTATGGTTACTTCTGTGTCACATCAAGTGATGGTGGTCATTCCTTTCACTGCTCCTTCCGGGGGCGGACTACGGTCCCCCCAAGCCAGGCGGAGCGTGTGACTGTCACACCTTGTCACCACTGGTAGGGATTTCGTTCCTTGAACGGAACACCCCTATTTTTCTTTCCTGTCCTTCCTCTAGCTGGACTGCTGACCACCTTTTCCCTTCGGTCTCCTCGACCGGTGGCAATGGGTTGTATAGCTATGGAATCCGGGATCTATTTTTTTCCACGGAGAGTATTCTCTTATCTTGGTCTCTGCCCGGAAGTCAATATATGTCAATTATGGGGTTTTTTCCATTACCGGTTTCTTTTAACCAGAGGAGGATCCTGCGAACCTGGATTTTGGTTCCGCTCCCACAGTTGTGGTCTACAACCGGCTTCGCCCCGACGATCGGTAGATCGCTGGGGGCGTTTCAGGAACAAACAAGCCCCCCCTCTGGGACTTCTTCTTCTTCTTTTTGTACGTCCATTTGTCCTTTGTCATTTGCATCAGGCAGTGCTCCGCCAGAATTTTCTTTCTGGCGGAAGGTCACCGCTTTTCGGGTCTTCTCGGACATGGTTTTTCTCTTCTTTCTCCCTCGTATTTTAAGGGCGGGCTCTCCATCAGCCATCTATTTTGGCCTCGGAAATTTGCTGGTCCATATCTGGCGCGTTGGCGCGTTCCGCTGTATGGGTTTTCTGCCTGATTTTCTTGGAGGTCCTTGTCATAGCTGGCGTCTTCCAACGGGATGCTTTTTTTTCCTGGGATGTCTGCCTGTCGGTTGCTTCCTAGCGGAGTGATGGCCTGGCCGTCCAGCGGTCGTCATTTCTCGGGTTCATCTACTCCAGACATCGCTTCTAGAGGGCAGCGTCTTGGTCTTCCGGCAAGTTCACCGAGTTTTTCGGGGGTCTTTTCTAGCCATCATCGGTTGCTGCTCCAGGCAGCAAGATCTTGCAGGCGGCAGCGGATGCCGCATCCTCGAGGGCGTTTTTTCTCCAGGGGCGTGTGATTTTTTTTCCCTCCCCGTGGACTGCTTTAGGACGTCCCACGGTCTGTGTCCCCCAATGATACTAGCGAGAAAACGAGATTTTTGTGAACTCACCTGTAAAATCTCTTTCTCGCGTAGTTCATTGGGGGACACAGCTCCCACCCAGTGTTCTGTTTGCCGCACATATTGGCGGTTGGTGGGCCAGTATGGTCCTCAGTTCTGGTGCATTCCGACTGATGTTTGTCAGTTGTGGGTTGTGTACTGTATTTTCCTTATTGATTTTTTTTCTCCTACTCCTATTGCTTGGGCACAAACTGATATGCTCTCTCCAGGCTGGAGGGGGTATAGCCTGCGGGGGAGGAGTTATCACTTCTTAGCCTAGTGTCGCCTCCTAGTGGCAGCAAGCAGCTATACCCACGGTCTGTGTACCCCAATGAACTACGCGAGAAAGAGATTTTACAGGTGAGTTCACAAAAAATCTCGTTATTTATTACACTGATTCTGCGGTTTACAGAACCACCCCACATGTGGTCGTAAACTGATGTAAGGGCACATGGCAGGGCGCAGAAGAAAAGGAGCGCAATATGGTTTTTGGAAGGCAGATTTAGCTGGACTGGTTTTTAGCTGCCATGTTCCATTTGAAGCCCCCCTGATGCATCATTACAGTAGAAACTCCCAAAAAGTGACCTCATTTTGGAAACCAGGGGAAAAGGCTGTTTTGGCAAGATTAATCTGACAGATTAGATCATGTGCTATTTTTATAGAGCAGGTTGTTACGGACGCAATGATATCAAATATGTCTACTTTCTTTGTTTTTGTTTGTTTCAGTTTTACATACCGTATTTTTTGCCCTATAAGACACACCGACCCATAAGACGCACCTAGGTTTTTGGGGAGGAAAATAAGAAAAAAAAATTTTTTAACAAAAAGGTGTGCTTTTGGTGGGTTTGGAACTAATGGTGGTCTGTGGGTGGTACTATTACTGGGGATCTGTGAAGGACGGACACTGTTATGGGGGGATCTGTGGATGACGGACACTGTTATGGGGGGATCTGTGGATGACGGACACCGTTATGGGGGGGATCTGTGGATGACGGACACCGTTATGGGGGATCTGTGGATGACGGACACCGTTATGGGGGGATCTGTGGATGACGGACACTGTTATGGGGGGATCTGTGGATGACGGACACTGTTATGGGGGGATCTGTGGATGACGGACACTGTTATGGGGGGATCTGTGGATGACGGACACTGTTATGGGGGGGATCTGTGGATGATGGACACTGTTATGGGGGGGATCTGTGGATGACGGACACTGTTATGGGGGGGATCTGTGGATGACGGACACTGTTATGGGGGGGATCTGTGGATGACGGACACTTATGGGGGGGATCTGTGGATGACGGACACTTATGGGGGGGGATCTGTGGATGACGGACACTTATGGGGGGGATCTGTGGATGACGGACACTTATGGGGGGGGATCTGTGGATGACGGACACTGTTACGGGAGGGATCTGTGGATGACGGACACTGTTACGGGAGGGATCTGTGGATGACGGACACTGTTACGGGAGGGATCTGTGGATGACGGACACTGTTACGGGAGGGATCTGTGGATGACGGACACTGTTACGGGAGGGATCTGTGGATGACGGACACTGTTACGGGGGGGATCTGTGTCTGGCACTGTTACAGGGGGGGTCTGTGTCTGGCACTGTTACAGGGGTGGTCTGTGGCTGGCACTGTTACAGGGGGGATCTGTGTCTGGCACTGTTACAGGGGGGATCTGTGTCTGGCACTGTTACAGGGGGGATCTGTGGCTGGCACTGTTACAGGGGGGATCTGTGGCTGGCACTGTTACAGGGGGGATCTGTGGCTGGCACTGTTACAGGGGGGATCTGTGGCTGGCACTGTTACAGGGGGGATCTGTGGCTGGCACTGTTACAGGGGGGATCTGTGGCTGGCACTGTTACAGGGGGGATCTGTGGCTGGCACTGTTACAGGGGGGATCTGTGGCTGGCACTGTTATATATGTGCCATCCACAGACCCCCCCACCCCATAACAGTGCCATCCACAGACCCCGTCCTTAACTGTGCCATCCACGGATCAGAAAGGGTTGACATTTTTATTGGTACCATTTTTGATAATTCATTATTACACTTTATGGGGCAGCAAGGTGACCCACGGTCCAGCATTTTTTCATAGATTCATTATCCTTAGAGTTATATATATATTCAGGTCATGCGGTGCTTGTAATTGGACATATTCACTATATGCTCATTATTTTGTTATTTTATAGTATCATGTTTGACTTTGATACTAGCGAGAAAACGAGATTTTTGTGAACTCACCTGTAAAATCTCTTTCTCGCGTAGTTCATTGGGGGACACAGCTCCCACCCAGTGTTCTGTTTGCCGCACATATTGGCGGTTGGTGGGCCAGTATGGTCCTCAGTTCCGGTGCATGTTTGTCAGTTGTGGGTTGTGTACTGTATTTTCCTTATTGATTTTTTTCTCCTACTCCTATTGCTTGGGCACAAACTGATATGCTCTCTCCAGGCTGGAGGGGGTATAGCCTGCGGGGGAGGAGTTATCACTTCTTAGCCTAGTGTCGCCTCCTAGTGGCAGCAAGCAGCTATACCCACGGTCTGTGTACCCCAATGAACTACGCGAGAAAGAGATTTTACAGGTGAGTTCACAAAAAATCTCGTTATTTATTACACTGATTCTGCGGTTTACAGAACCACCCCACATGTGGTCGTAAACTGATGTAAGGGCACATGGCAGGGCGCAGAAGAAAAGGAGCGCCATATGGTTTTTGGAAGGCAGATTTAGCTGGACTGGTTTTTAGCTGCCATGTTCCATTTGAAGCCCCCCTGATGCATCATTACAGTAGAAACTCCCAAAAAGTGACCTCATTTTGGAAACCAGGGGAAAAGGCTGTTTTGGCAAGATTAATCTGACAGATTAGATCATGTGCTATTTTTATAGAGCAGGTTGTTACGGACGCAATGATATCAAATATGTCTACTTTCTTTGTTTTTGTTTGTTTCAGTTTTACATACCGTATTTTTTGCCCTATAAGACACACCGACCCATAAGACGCACCTAGGTTTTTGGGGAGGAAAATAAGAAAAAAAAATGTTTTAACAAAAAGGTGTGCTTTTGGTGGGTTTGGAACTAATGGTGGTCTGTCGGTGGTACTATTACTGGGGATCTGTGAAGGACGGACACTGTTATGGGGGGATCTGTGGATGACGGACACTGTTATGGGGGGATCTGTGGATGACGGACACTGTTATGGGGGGATCTGTGGATGACGGACACCGTTATGGGGGGGATCTGTGGATGACGGACACCGTTATGGGGGATCTGTGGATGACGGACACTGTTATGGGGGGATCTGTGGATGACGGACACTGTTATGGGGGGATCTGTGGATGACGGACACTGTTATGGGGGGATCTGTGGATGACGGACACTGTTATGGGGGGATCTGTGGATGACGGACACTGTTATGGGGGGGATCTGTGGATGATGGACACTGTTATGGGGGGATCTGTGGATGACGGACACTGTTATGGGGGGGATCTGTGGATGACGGACACTGTTATGGGGGGGATCTGTGGATGACGGACACTTATGGGGGGGATCTGTGGATGACGGACACTTATGGGGGGGGGATCTGTGGATGACGGACACTTATGGGGGGGATCTGTGGATGACGGACACTTATGGGGGGGGGGATCTGTGGATGACGGACACTGTTACGGGAGGGATCTGTGGATGACGGACACTGTTACGGGAGGGATCTGTGGATGACGGACACTGTTACGGGAGGGATCTGTGGATGACGGACACTGTTACGGGAGGGATCTGTGGATGACGGACACTGTTACGGGAGGGATCTGTGGATGACGGACACTGTTACGGGAGGGATCTGTGGATGACGGACACTGTTACGGGAGGGATCTGTGGATGACGGACACTGTTACGGGGGGGATCTGTGTCTGGCACTGTTACAGGGGGGGTCTGTGTCTCGCACTGTTACAGGGGTGGTCTGTGGCTGGCACTGTTACAGGGGGGATCTGTGTCTTGCACTGTTACAGGGGGGATCTGTGTCTGGCACTGTTACAGGGGGGATCTGTGGCTGGCACTGTTACAGGGGGGATCTGTGGCTGGCACTGTTACAGGGGGGATCTGTGGCTGGCACTGTTACAGGGGGGATCTGTGGCTGGCACTGTTACAGGGGGGATCTGTGGCTGGCACTGTTACAGGGGGGATCTGTGGCTGGCACTGTTATATATGTGCCATCCACAGACCCCCCCACCCCATAACAGTGCCATCCACAGACCCCGTCCTTAACTGTGCCATCCACGGATCAGAAAGGGTTGACATTTTTATTGGTACCATTTTTGATAATTCATTATTACACTTTATGGGGCAGCAAGGTGACCCACGGTCCAGCATTTTTTCATAGATTCATTATCCTTAGAGTTATATATATATTCAGGTCATGCGGTGCTTGTAATTGGACATATTCACTATATGCTCATTATTTTGTTATTTTATAGTATCATGTTTGACTTTTTGAATAAAGATTATATATTTTTAACCTATGGGACGTAAATCTACTCTCTTTTGTGTGGTATATATGATGCCAACATAAAGTAGACATATGGGGAATGTTAAGTAATAAACATTTTATGAGGTATTATTTTCTGTTTTAAAAGCAGAAAAATTGCGAATGTTTAAAAATTTGGGGCATCGGTACTTGAGCTGAATGAGGTTCAAAGTGTTCATGCTGCAATTCTTATTTTGGCCACCAGATGGCAGGCCAGGATAAGAAATTAGCAAAAACGAGATTTTTGTATAACTTACCAGTAAAATCTCTTTCTCGCTCTTTCCTTGGGGGACACAGAAGACCTTGGGTATAGCTCATCTCCATAGGAGGCGTGACACTAAGTGAAAACTGTTAAGCCCCTCCTCCACAGCTATATCCTCAGCCTGGAGAGAGAGACTGCCAGTTGCGTGTCCAAGCAGTGAGAAAAGGCAAAGTCCAACAAGGAACCAACAAGCCAACTACCCAACGGGTAACAAAAACTTGGAAAACGTACAGAGAAAAAACAATGAATGGGTGGGTGCTGTGTCCCCCAAGGAAAGAGCGAGAAAGAGATTTTACTGGTAAGTTATACAAAAATCTCGTTTTCTCGCCCAGTTTCCTTGGGGGACACAGAAGACCTTGGGACGTTCAAAAGCAGTCCAAAAGGGGGAGGGACCACAGCACCAAGGTGAAGCACCCGAAAGGCATCAATGAACCGCCGCCTGTAAACCCAGGCGGGGTAAGGCAGCATCTGCCAAAGTCAGAGTATGCACCCTGTAGAACTCAGTAAGGCGTGCAAGGCAGACCTGTGGCCGCCGTGCCCAAATGCACGGCCGAAGCCCAATGCCTCCGGCCCAGGAGGCACCGACCGCTCTGGTGAAAGGAACGGTGACACCAAAGACAGAATCCTGCCCTTGGTGCGGTAACCTCAGCAATAGCCAATCTGATCAAGCGGAGGAAAACCACCCTGGAGTCTGTCAACCCTATGCACAGCCCTCCTGGAAACCCAAGAGGCCGAACGTCTGCAAGAGTCGGAGATCTCCAAGTAAAAACGGCAAGGCCCAAACAACGTCCAAATAGGTGAGGTGTTGAAGCGAAAGGCAAACACCACCTTCAGAAGGAAGGAAGGAAGGAAGGAAGAAACGGGATGCAGAACAGCCCTGTCCTGGAAAAGACAAAGCTCGTAACAAAAAAAGGGGCCATTCCGGCACCCGTCAGAGACACGACTGATACGGAACACAACCGTACAGGACAGAAGGGGTAGAGAGAACTCCTGTAACGGCTCCAAGGACAAGATTGGAGCGCCGAGAGTACAGTACAGAGGAACCAAAGAGCCACTCCGAGGAAGAAGGTCTGGACAGGCCCCGAGGGCCGGGGAACGCTGGAAGAGGAAGGACAGCGCCGACACTTGACACTTCAAGCAAAGGAGTCCCAGTCCCAGGTCCAGGCCGGACTGGAGAAAGACAGAACCATGGGGGGGAGAAGGGCAGAGTGGGGAATGCCCAGCTACCCACCGACACCCAGACAAAAAACCCTAAGTCCAACGACAGATCCTGGACGAAACACAGCCAGGAGCGAACAGTAGCGAGCCCGCTGGAGTCACCTGGGCAAGCGGATAAAAACCCAATGTGACCAGGCGCAGACCAGTAACACGGGCAGAAGGGTCGGCAAAACTGGTCCCGTCGGCCTCCGAGCAACCCGGAAGGGAACCGAAGGGTCCGCCCAGCATCCGCCAGATGCCAGGACAAGACAGGCTAAAGTCCATGCTTATGTAGCCACCACAGGAAGACTATCTACAGTCCTGGTGTGGGAGATCGAAGGACAATCTGGACCGAAGGGCAGTCCCCCCAAGTTACCAAGAAGGTAAGTCTACAGCAGGACCACAGCCTAGAATGGAAAACGCAATCTGCACCCAGCGGGAGGACAGAACGCGGTAGACCCAGCAAGAGGCACACAGCTAATACAGCCAGTGTGAACAAGGGAGACAGTACGAGACCAAAGGAACACCGGAACCATCCACATGAACAACCATGCTCCCCCCAGAGGGGAGGACAGTGAAGGAACAGCCTCTGAAGCCTGGCCGGGCAGAAGCCACATCGGCGTGATCTGTACCGAACGGGGAGCCAAACAGAGCCGGCGAGACAAGGTAGTCGAGACAGAGGCCGGCATCACACCCCCCAACCGAAAGGAGGAGTGGGCAGCAGGGAAGTCATAGGACAGCCCAAAAGCAGAACCCTGCTACACTGTGAGACGCCAGGTTCACCGCCTCGCAGAAGGCAAATACCCTGAAGAACCCAAGGTGGAAGTCCTCCGGACCTGGGTAATAGAGCATCCAAGAGAAGTTGGGTGATCTACCCGAGAAGAGTGGCCCGAACCTGGTAGCAGATCAGACCGAAGCGTAGAGGGCGCCAAGAGGAAGGACTCATACCACACTGCATCCGAAGAGGAGGAAATGGTAATAGGCGAAGGAACCATAGTCCCGCCAGAGCCAACGAAGAATCCGAGGGGCGCTGCAGACAACAGCACGCATCTAGGAACCACGAACACTTCCCGGGAGGAAGGGCCAACGAAATGAATGAGTACCACCCAGCTCGGTGCAGTAGAGAGCACAGAGCCCTCCGGGTCAGGTGGACAGAACGATCTCTGTAGAGACGAGTGCAAGGCTTGCGGCAAGTAACCCAAGAGAACAAAGGGATGTCGCAGGAAGGAGGGGAAGCATACGTACGAGCAGCCCCGTAAGCAGTGAGAAGGCCAACCCACCTACGGGAGGAGAAGGCATAAACGGCCCAAACAACGCACAAGAACGGCCGCTCCCTGCAAAAAAGTCACTCAGAGAAGAGGACCAGCCACAGAGTGCCCCAGCATCTATGGAAGTGCAAAGTGCAACCTGAAAGGGAGTTATGCATAAGCCTAGCATGGCACGCGATGGAACGTAAGCAGTCCGCCCCGAAAGAGGGGAAATGTACCTGGCAAACTGCAGTCGGCAAGAGTGCAAAGGCCCACCCCAAAAGGGGGTGACGCCTAAGGCCGTACCTACTCCAGAGACATAGGACATACCATACAATCCTGCAGGAGCGCAGGAGGTCCACCTAGTGAAAGGGGGACATGCACAGGGTTATCCTAGCATTAAGAGAGCGTGCAATAATTCCCCCAACACCGAACTTTGTGAGAGTGCAACCACTCCGCCAATGAAGGGGACATGTACAAGTCCAGCACAGCACGTACAAGGACAGCCGTGAATCTCATGAGCGTGCAAAGGTCCGCCCATGGAATGAGGGGTGGTCACACACAAGGCCAGCACCGAATCCAATGGGAGTGCAAGCGTTCCACCCATGTACGGCGCTGGTGCGATGTGTAAACATGACGCCCGCTTGCACGTGCAGCGGGCGTCATGCACATGGCCAGCATCTCATCCAGGGAGAGTGAGAGCACCCTGCCATGTACGGGAGTCATGCACATAGCCAGCAACGTACTGGCGAGAGACAAACACAGTCAGTGAGAATGTGTGTATGTCGCCTGAGGAAGGGAGGCATGCCCATGGCCGGCAGCGAATGCGAATCCAGTGAGAGTGCGTACACCGCCCACGGAAGAGGGGCCATGCACATGGCTGACAGCGGATCCAGCGAGAGTGCAAGCACCCCGCCATGGAAGGGGTTCATGCACATGGCCAGCAACGCACCGGCGAGAGAACAACCACAGACAGAGGGAGTGTATGCATGCCGCCTGAGGGAAAGAGGCGTGCCCAAGGCCGGCAGCGAATCCAATGAGAGTGCAGCATACCACCTATGGAAGGGGGTCATGCCTATGGCCAGCCGCGAATCCAGTGAAAGTGCAGCGTTCCGCCTATGGAAGCGTGTCGTGCACCTGGCCAGCACCGCATCCGGTGAGAGTGCAGATTTCCGCCTAATAAAAAGGGGGACATGCACATGATCGGCAACAAAAGATAAAGGGGGACAGCAGCTGCATACAAAAAGAAAAGAAAAAAGTAAAAATCAAAATTTAAACAAGGAGAATCAGCCCTGCAGTAGCAGGGAGTGTCTTGCCTCCTTGGACACTAAGCAAAAAAACTGGCAGTCTCTCTCTCCAGGCTGAGGGTATAGCTGTGGAGGAGGGGCTTAACAGTTTTCACTTAGTGTCACGCCTCCTATGGAGATGAGCTATACCCAAGGTCTTCTGTGTCCCCCAAGGAAACTGGGCGAGAAATTTAGTTTAAATGGCATTTTAAAAATCCCTGATAGACCAAAATTAAAAATTCTAATGAGCCACAAAATCAACACACAAAAATTATAAAAAATAAAATACAAAAGTTTAAATAACCCCCCTTTCCGTATAATTAAAAAATACTTAAATAACAATAAATATAAACATTATGGGTATCACCACGACCAAAAACGCCATAAAAAATTCCAATACGGCAAATGGCGTAACAGAAAAACATTTTTCATTGCTTCTCTTACCCTCCAAAAAATGTAATAAAATGTGACCAAAAAGTCACACAAACTCCAAAATGATGCCAATAAAAACAACAGATTGTTCTGCAAAAAATGAGCCCCTAAACAGCTCAGTAGACATAAGTGTAAAAAAGTTATGGGGGTCAAATTATGGTGATGTAAAAAAGAAAATTATCAAAGTCAAATTTTTTTTTTACACTATTTAGACATAAAGAACCTATACATATGGGGTATCGTTGTAATCGGACTGACGCAAAGAATGAAGGGCATGGGTCAGTAAACAAAACGCCATTGGAATAAAACCCTTAAAACGGTGGAGGAATTGCGTTTTATTTTCCAATTCCACCCCATTTGGAATTTTTTTACTGCTTCCCACTACATTTTATGCCATAATTAAATGTGGCATTAGAAAATACACCCTGTCCCGCTATAAATAAGCCCTCATACAGCTATGTGACCGGAAATATAAAAGTAAAATAGGGAAGAAAAATGAAAACGTAAAAACGAAAAAAAACTCCAGTATCCTAAGGGTTAATAAGATCAATTGAAAAAAAGGCTTTTTTTTAGCTCAAAATGAGTAAAATGCAATCATAAAAAATTAAAAAAAATAAAAAAATTGCCCCTGAAAGTATACATAGCCTTTAAACTGCAGTAAACTGAGTTTTATCAAAACAGAACTCCGGAAAATAAAACAATGACCTTTTCGGCAGTAATTGCATCATGACAGCAGACCGCCTACCTCTCCTGTTATAACTTAAGGCCCCTTTACACTGGCCGAACATTAGTCAGAAAATTGCTAACAAGTGTTCGTAGCATTGCTCATTAGCGATTATCTGCCAATGTAAAGGTTCTGGCGATTACCCGATGAACAAGAAAAAACATGATCGTTTCTGCGGTCACCTAAATAGTTGTTTGCCAGCAGCAGATTGTGCCGTCTAAACAGCGATCTGCTGCCAGTAAACAATGATTCAATATAGTGATGAACAATGGCAGAGAGCACTCCTCCCCATACTGTGGAGGAGATAGCTCCCGACAATCATCTGCTACATCTAGTAATGTAGAGGGGCCTTAAGTATCAGCCTGGGCTCCTCTTACTCTTACAGGAATGCCATGGCCTCTTCACTGCACATCAATGTTCATATGCCTGCAGATATGTCTGGAACTGCAGGTCAACAAATGGATGAGTGTGACTGAGCACCATCACACTCATACGGACATCACTGTACCAAATACTCCAGGGAAATGGCAATGCCTCTTCACTCTGCTGATCAACTGATGTCAAGTACAAGCCATCAATGTAGTATCTGGGAATATCTGGTGGTTACTTTTGGATACAGATTAAATAAATGTCCCTATTACCTGTAAGCCTTGCACTCATATAGAGCTTTCACAAGGGATGGGATTTGAAACTCTGTTACTTCCTGACAAAGAATGTCCCATTCTCTGCAAAGAAAGGAACAGCCATAAATAATACATCTGATTCATAACACATTTAGTGTGAAAGTAATACATTGATGCTAACCAGCGCAGACAACCTCATGTTTAAAAAAAAAAAAAAAAAAAGAGAAATGAAAACATTTCATAGTTCATGATATGGGTATCATATTTTTCTAACTATAAGACGCTTTCCCCCCCAAAAGTGAGAGAAAGTGGAAGTGTGCCTTATAGCCCGAATGTTAATGACCGATCCCATTAGGGAAACGTTCATTAGCACGTGGAAGGAGAAGGGAGCGGTGAGGGAAGCGCTGTGCTGGCTGTACTCACCCTTCCTGGTCTTCTTCCAGGCCCAGCTCTGCACTGTGCCCCGACTGTGTACTGCATCAGGATGTAGTGCACCACGTAGGTCCGCACTATGACCTGATGTGGTATGATATCAGGTCACTGCAGCGTGGGCGAGAAGAAGAGCAAGAAGCAATGAGTGAGTAACAAAGTCGTCGGGAGCAAGCGAGGTAAGTTTATTTTTTTTATGTCTGATCTGAGGCTGATGGGGTTAGATCTGAGGCTGATGGTACCTGTTCTGAGGTCTGATGGGGTCCGATCTGAGGCTGAAGGAGGATAGGGGTCTGATCTGAGGATGATGGAGCTTGGGGGGCTGATTTTGGGGTCTGATCGGAGGTCTAATGAAGAATGGGGATCTGATGAAAAATATTATTTTTTCCTCCTCCGAATCCTCAAGGCGTGTCTTATAGTCCAAAAATTTTATATTATGACGAGCAGGATTTGGAAAAGTTTTATATGCAGTTTTTTAAGCCAAAACTAGGAAGGGATCAACACTGAGTCGCAAATGCAAGCCCTGTTCTACATATGCTCTGTCCTACACGTGCTCCTTAATGAATCTTTATCCATTAGTGAATATATCGCACAGCTGCACATTTCATAGTTCATGATATAGGTACCATGATATAGGTACGCCTTTTTCCTCCAAAAGTGAGGGAAAGTGGCAGTGCGTCTTGTAGTCCGAATGACCGATTCCTACAAGTGCTCCTTAAGGAATCATTCTTTATCAGTAAATAATATATTTACTGCAATGGTCAAATGTGGTCAACATTTTATTGCATTTTTTTGATGGGGAAGGAAAAAAACTCAGCCTCAAAACATTTACAAAGTTTTCAAACATCTCCCCTCTTTAGTTTACTGCATCAAAATGGCAACTGTAAATTGGGTCTTTGTACATGTGCATTCATTTTCCACAGTATACAGAACACCAGGCAATGGCACTAAACACTGCCATCTAGTGATGACTGCTAAATCGCAGCACATTTCAGAATGAACAATCAAGGACATAAAGTTCTCCTGTGGGAGTTTTACTAGACGTATTATGAGATGGTTGTGCTTAATGCTGCCATTTTGTGCGTACATTTTCTTTTGTGTAACAAAAAAAATAAAATATAAAAGAGTAGGAGTCAGCACGGAGCTCTTTTTACTTACATGAACTCGGATGGAAGGTGGAGTCTTCCCAGTCTCAGGAAGTTCAGGATGTGTCTAAACATGTCTCCATCGCCATTCACTAACAAGGAGAAGCCGCAAGTGATCCAACATGCTTTCCTGGAGTTGGCAAGCAGCTCAGGATACTGGACAGACAGATGAAAAGTGCTGAATTTATTATATCTCACCTTTAAATTCTTAACTCTTCTCATTTACATAGAAACATAGAAGACTGGCAGTGGAAAAAGACCACACAGTCCATCTAGTCATTAGGTAGTTATCTTGGGATAGACATGTGTTTATCCCAGGCCGGTTTAAATTCACTTACTCTCGATTTCCCATCCATATCTGCTGGAAATTTGTTCAAAACCTGAACTACTCTTTCAGGTTCAGCAATATTTTCTGACATTGTTTCTGATCTCCCTCACAACAAATTTTAGATAGTGTCCCCTTGCTCTTGTGGTGTTTTTTTTAATTAAAAACTCTTCCCTCCTAAAGCTTATTTATGCATATTTAAAGGTTTCGATCATGTCTTCTGAAGCTTTCCAGGCCTGCCATGGTAAGCTTACTGCTGAACTGTGCACGAGGCATGGCTCAGCAGAGAGCGCAGTATAATGCCACCAGAGGTGCACCACCAATGAGGCCAGGTGAGGCGATCGCCTCAGGCAGCACCAGGTAGGGGCAAGAGGGGGGCAGCGGAAGGGCCATGGGCGCTTTCATTGTGGCAAAGGGGTTAGGTTAAGAAATTATCATTGGGGGGGGGGGGGGGGCGCCGTTTCAGTTTTCGCCATAGGCAGCAGAAAGACTATGTTCATCCCTCATGCACACGGCCGTTGTTTTCGTCCGCATCCAATACGCCGTTTTTTGCGGCTTGGATGCGGACCCATTCACTTCAATGGGGCCAGAAAAGATGCGGACAGCACTCCATGTGCTGTCCGCATATGCTGCTCCGTTCCATGGTCCGCAAAAAAAATATAACCTGTCCTATTCTTGTCCACGTTTTGCGGACAAGAATAGGCTGTTATATTTATGGCTGTCTGTGCCATTCCGGAAATTTGCAGAACGCACATAGACGCCTTCCGTTTTTTGCGGATCCGCAATTTGCGGACAGCAAAACACACAACAGTCGTGTGCATGAGGCCTCACTCTAATCTTATACATCTCTATTAGGGTGAATGGGACAAGGGATCAAAAGATTCCAGATTGTGACCCCCTAAGGGGCTTAAACGTTATTATACGAGTAAAAAAAAAGGGGTTAAAACACTTTACTCGGTTTGTCTTCTGAAGCCTGAATGTATCCCCATACATTGCAGACTGCTTAGTCCCATTCAGTTTGAAATCCATCAGACGAGCTTAGATTTGCACTCAGAATTGCACAGAGGGAGGTTACAGACTGAACAGAAATAAGAAGCCTGCAGCCGCAGTCCTATGGAATGCATTACCACAATCTGCGGCTATTCCCCGTTCACGCCATGTGGTGGGCAGGAAAGGGGACAGATCAGCAGGCCCAGCTCATTCATCATTTTCTATGCCCATTTTAGGCGTAGAAAATCGTCTTAATGTAATCCAGCAAGGAATCTCGCTTACATTTAGACCGATGCTGAAGTTGGGGTTATTAAGACTGGTGTCTAAAACGCTGGTCTTAATAAATAACCCCTTTAAGATTTTGGTAAAATAGCAGGATTCTATATTAACATATCTAAAAGTGAACTCTATATTAATATATCTATTAGAACAAAAAAATCCCAAATCTAAACAGTTCTGGTGTCAGAAAGGCATAAATCTAAAACCAGTATCCACACACATCACTTACTAAGGGATAAAAATTGGACGTACCCCTGACACAATTTATAAATTTCCCGGGTTCAGCTCTGAAACTGGACAACCCCTTTAATGAGGAGTCTTTTTACTCCCCAGATTACAGAAAAGCCAGAAACTCCACAGGCTGCTACTAGAGCATCTTAGTTATGTACAGAAAAAAGGATTCCATATTTTTAATAAAGACTAATTGAAAAAAAAAAAAAAAAGATTTTTACCTCAAAATAAGTACAATGCAATAATAAATAAAATTGCCCCCAGAGGTGTCCATAGCCTTTAAGAATTCTTATGAGTATGAGACACGTATGAGACTTGCACTCAATGTTTTTAACTACCGGTATGTTGGTATAAAAAGATTCTTTGCTTTTAAACTATTTTCTTCACAATTTGTGAATTGTTCTGTTGGATTACATGGATATGTCTTGCCAGATAGTCGGCTCAGTGATCTTTCTGTGCATCATGTGAATTCAGTACAGGGCCTCAATAAAGTCTGATGACCTGTGCCTTTGTGATTTTTGGTTTCATGTGTAAATGCCTTCTAATTCACTCCCTTACTTTTCTTCATGGTGTCTTGTGCTGGAATGAACATTGGTGTGCCAATGCTATAAAAAAAAAAGCTATAAAAAAAAAAGGGCGCTAATGCAGCTACTGGAGCAAAGAGGCCCAGTATGCATGATACACATATGTTACACATATGTGTTGTATGTGCAGTCATAAGTCATATATAGACATGCTTCATTATGTCCCAAATATTCATATTGGTAAAGGACATCAATACATTTACTTTACTCATTCCTGAATAGGCAGATTCCTGCAATTTTTTGTAATCCCAGAGGCAGATAATGCAGAATAGTCACTTTATGGCTGTACCTTCAGCAGTGTTTTCAAGTATGTAGAATACCAGTGGCTCCTAACATAGACTCTGACGATCTGATGTTTCGGGAACGCTCTTACGTCAGCTGTCCAGCTGTCACCTGGGTAAATATAGATGAATACGCTACATAAAAACAAACAGAGTTTTGCAATGTCGGTTACTTGTAGACAATGTGACGCTGGATGAAGTAATTAGAGCCATGCAAGTGATTTCCTTGCAGTGTATAAATAAGGATAACTTTCATTTAATAGCAGTTTAAGGCTTGGGGTCGAATTTCAGCAACCGTCTTCATAAGTCATTCTCACTATACAGAGATAACATCATGATAAAACCATTTCTGATTATAGGGATGGATATGGTGACATTGTGCTCCCCCAATCAGGGAAGCAGTATGATCTGAGACCCAGTACTGAACAGACAAATGGTATTACACTGCACATATTCAGCAGCCATAATGTTGTGATAAAACCCTCATACACATAAGTCATCAATGACAGTACCAGTCAGAAGTATCTTCTAACTTACACAGTATTCTCCCATCCACCCTGGTCCTAGACTTCAGGTAGGATCTGACAGCTTCTCTCATCGACTGATACACAGCATCTTCTTTGTCCAGAAACGTGCACAGAGCATAAATCTCTAAAAAGCTTCTGGTCAAGGGAAGTCTGCATGTTCCCATCCAGTTCCTAATATCATAATATATAGGAACAATATTAAAATAATGTACCTATATGTTGTGTGTAGAACTAATACTTTAATCTGGCATCTGATCATCCAGAAACTCTCACGTAGGTCATTGTACAATTTACAAGAAGCAGAGAAACCCAATTAGAAAGTTGTGCTCAATTCTTAAAGGGAACCTGTCACCATGTTCTGACATATAAAATCAAATGTACCTTAATGCTTGTTTACCCTGATAGTTCCCAGCGATCGATCCATAATCTTCTCAGGACTAACCTGTCCTATTTTAATCGCCATATAATGCTTTCCCGCCGTTATGCTCATTTGCATAAATAATTCCTTCCCCTCACACCATCATAGCCTATTTCCCTCTCCCTTGACTTTGATTGACAGCCAATTTCTGCCCTCACTGCTTGTAATCTCGTCCGAAATCGCGCACATGCCCTTTTTATGAAAGACTAATCAGCTATGTCCCCGCACCCTCACGCCACTAGGTGCGGAAGTAAATAAGGAGTGTGCATTACTGTAGCGTTGCGATACTTACGCAATGTAGTTCTGCCCAAAATTAATACTGTGCATGCACGAGATTTTATCTATAGGGGCGTTTCTTAGGCAGAGCTGAGGCGCTTGACTCGGAGAAAATAGGACTCTTCTCCGGTCAAGCATGTACGATACAACACTTGTTAAATAGCATAAAAGGCGGGTAAGCGTTACAGGGCGATAAAATAGGACAGGTTAGTCCTGAGAAGATTATGGATTGATCACAAGCATTAACCCCTTAGGGACCCATGACGTATCGATACGGCATGGTTCCCGAGTCCTTAAGGACCCATGACGTACCGGTACGTCATGTGTTGTTCCTTATCCACAGCCTGGCGGGCGGTGATCGGAACAAGGTGCCTGCTGAAATCATTGAGCAGGCACCTCGGCTAAATGCGCGGGGGGGGAGGGGGGGTCCCGTGACCCCCCGTGTCGGCGATCGCCGCAAACCGCAGGTCAATTCACGGCTTTTACGTGGTGCGGTGGCGCCATCGGGTCCCCATGGGGCTGTGGGGGGGACCCGATGGCATGGAAGGCAGCGCGAAGCCTTCCTGAGGCATCTGCGCTGCCTTTCGGTGACGAGCCTGTGAGATCCAGCCGCCTGGATCTCACAGGCCGGAAGCTGTATGAGTAATACACACTGTATTACTCATACAGCCAATGCATTCCAATACAGAAGTATTGGAATGCATTGTAAAGGATTAGACCTCCAAAAGTTCAAGTCCCAAAGTGGGACAAAAAAAAATGTGAAAAAAAGTTGAAAAAAATAAAGTTTTCCCCCCAAAAAATTTAAAGTTTCAAGTAAAAATAAACAAAAACATCATTTTCCCCAAATAAAATTGGTAATAAATAAGGGGAAAAAAAAGGTATCGCCGCGTCCGTATTGACCAGCTCTATAAACATATCACATGACCTAACCCCTCAGATAAACACCGTAAAAAATAAAAACTGTCACCTTACATCACAAAAAGTACAACAGCAAGCGATCAAAAAGGCGTTTGCCCACCAAAATAGTATCACTCTAAACGTCAACTCATCCCGCAAAAAATTAGCCCCTGCCTGAGACAATCGCCCCAAAAATTAAAAAAACTATGTCTCAGAATATGGAGACACTAAAACATAATTTTTTTGTTTTAAAAAAGCTGTTATTGTGTAAAACTTACACCTTACATCACAAAAAGAGTAATAGCAAGCATTGAAAAAGTCATATGCACCCCAAAATAGTGCCAATCAAACCGTCATCTGATCCCGCAAAAAATGAGACCCTACCTAAGATAATCGCCCAAAAACTGAAAAAACTATGGCTCTCAGAATATGGAGACACTAAAACATGATTCTTTTTGCTTCAAAAATGAAATCATTGTGTAAAACTTACATAAATAAAAAAAAAGTATATATATTAGGTATCGCCGCATCCGTGACAACCTGGTCTATAAAAATATCACATGATCTAACCTGTCAGATGAATGTTGTAAATAACAAAAAATAAAAACGGTGCCAAAACAGTTATTTCTTGTTATCTTGCCTCATAAAAAGGAGATTTTTTGTGAAACCCACCTGTAAAATATTTTTCTCGTCTTTTCCATTGGGGGACACAGACCATGGGTATAGCTTAGGCCAGTGATGGCGAACCTATGGCACGGGTGCCAGAGGCGGCACTCAGAGCCCTCTCTGTGGGCACCCGCACCCTGGAGAAAGTCTATGGTGTACCAATATGCCTTAGACTTTTCCTGCCGTTCATCAGTGCAGGACATGCTATGAAGAGCACAGGCAGCACATTGAATGTAGGCAGGTTATTATAGCTAAATGATAAAGTACATGGAAGATATGATATTGGTGTTCAGGTTAAATTGCCGTGTTGGCACTTTGCGATAAATAAGTGGGTTTTGGGTTGCAGTTTGGGCACTCTGTCTCTAAGAGGTTCACCATCACTGGCTTAGGCTACCACTAGGAGGAGACACTATGCAAATAAGAAAAAAACAGCTCCTCCACTGGCTATACCCCCATGCTCCAACAGGAGGACCTCAGTGCGTGCAAAAGCAGTAGGAGAAGGAGACCAAAAACCAGATATTAACAAAGAAAACAGAACCGAGGAATACCATAAGGTCCCAAGAGATAGAACCAACCCCTCCTGTAACAGACAAGAATGGGTGGGAGCTGTGTCCCCCCCAATGGAAAAGACGAGAATTTTTTTTTACAGGGGAGTTTCACAAAAAATCTCCTTTTCTCGCCCATTCCATTGGGGGACACAGACCATGGGACGTCCTAGAGCAGTCCATGGGGTGGGAGACCAACACCTCCAGAGGGAAACGTCCAACGGTTAAACAGGAACCTAGGGCAGCATCAGCCGACGCCAGAGAGTGCAGCTGGTAGAACTTGGTAAAGGTATGTAAGGACGACCAGGTGGCCGGCTTACAAAGTTATGATGTAGAGGTTCGATTGCGCCTAGCCCAGGAGGCCCCCACCGCCCTGGTGGAGTGCGCGGTAACCCCCGCTGGGGGAACCCTACCCCGGGACCGATAGGCCATGGCAATAGTCGACCAAATCCACCGAGCCACAGTGACCTTGGAGGCCGCCAGACCCCGACGAGGCCCCTCGGGAACCACAAAAAAGGGACTCCAAGCGGCGAAATGGGGCAGTAACCGACAGGTACACCCGCAAAGCACGGACAACATCCAGAGAATGGAGAGCACGCTCCTTAGGGTTCCTTCCCCCGGAGCAGGGCAAAAAGAGGGCAGGATTATGTCCTCATTAAGGTGGAAGGCGGAGACCACCTTGGGCAAAAAAGAAGGGACTGGGCGCAGTACCACCTTATCCTTGTGGAAGACCAAAAAGGGCTCCTTGGAAGAAGGGGCGGCCAGCTCCGATACCCTCATGATAGAGGTGATGGCCACCAAAAAGAGCACCTTCCAGGTGAGAAGACTCAGGGAAATGTCCCTCAGGGGCTCAAAAGGAGCCGTCTGGAGAGAAGACAAAACCAGGTTCAGATCCCAGGGGGGCAGGGGAGGGACATACGGAGGGACCGAATGCGCCAGCCCCTGTAGGAAGGTCTTCACTGGACCGAGCAGAGACTGCTGAAAGAAAATGGCCAGAGCAGGACCTGACCCTTCAGAGAGCTCAGGGACATTCCCATCTCAAGACCCGACTGGAGAAAGGAGAGGACCACCGTAACGGAGAAACGAAGGGGAAAAACACCTAACTTCTCGCAAAAGGCAAGAAAGGCCTTCCAGGTACGATAGTATATCCGGGAGGAAGCTGGTTTCCTGGCTCTTATCATGGTCTTCACAACAGAGACTGAGAAGCCCCTCTTCTTCAAGATGGAGGTCTCAACAGCCATGCCGTTAAACGAATCGGCTGTAAATTCTGGTGGAAGAGCGGCCCTTGAGACAGAAGGTCCTCCCTGAGAGGAAGAGGCCACAGAACGTCTGCCAGCATCTGAGTGACCTCCGAGGACCAGGCGCGGTGAGGCCAATCGGGGGCGATGAGTATGGTCGGGATCCCTTCCGCCGCGACCCTGCAAAGAACCTTTGGGAGTAGAGGCAGTGGTGGGAAGACATAGAGGAGCGCGAAGTCTTGCCACGGAGACACCAGAGCGTCCACCCCGTACGCCTCCGGATCCCGAGCTCGGGCCAGGAACGTGGAAACCTTGTTGTTGAGCCTGGACGCCATCAGGTCCATGTTCGGGCGGCCCCAGACGTCCTCGAATACGTTCGGATGCAGAGACCACGCTCCCGGATCCACCCTGTTGTGGCTGAGAAAGTCTGCCGTCCAGTTTTCGACCCCTGGGATGTACACTGCAGACAATATTGGAACATGAGTTTCCGGCCACTGGAGGATCCTTTTCACCTCTTGCATCACCGTCCGGCTGCGGGTTCCGCCCTGATGATTGATGTAGGCCACAGCTGTGGCATTGTCCGACTGGACCCTTAACGGGAGACCCGCTAGGAGGGGGGTCCAATGAGACAGAGAGAGGAAAATTGCTCTGAGCTCCAGTATGTTGATCGGAAGGCGAGCTTCCACCTCTGAACACACCCCCTGAACCGTGCGAGCCCGGAGAACGCCACCCCAACCCAGGAGACTGGCATCAGTGGTGATGACTGTCCAGGAGATTGGGAGGAAGGATCTCCCCGAAGCCAGATTCTGAGTGGATAGCCACCACGGGAGTTCCATGCGAACCCGAGGAGGTAGGCGGATCTGAGAGTCCAGACCCCTCGATGTCCTGTCCCAGAAGGACAGGATCGCCTGTTGCAGAGGCCGAGTGTTAAACTGGGCAAAGGGGACAGCCTCGAAGGAGGCCACCATCAGCCCCAGAACCTGCATGCACTCCCTGATGGAGATACACGGGGAATGCAGAAGGCGAGACACCGACTCCCATATCCGTGAGAACTTGTAATCCGGCAGGAATACCCGGGCTGCAGTGGTGTCCAGAATCATCCCCAGGAAGGTCACCCTCTGGGAAGGTTGGAGAGAGGACTTCGGGAAGTTGATCAGCCAGCCGAACTGTTGCAGAGTCTGAACAGTGATCCTGACGCTGTCTTCGGCCTGGGGACGAGAGGGAGCCTTTATCAGTATGTCGTCCAGGTAGGGCAACAGAGATATGCCCCATGTGTGAAGAAGCGCCATGAGCGGCGCCAAGATCTTTGTGAATACCCACGGGGCTGTCGCCAGCCCAAAGGGAAGGGCGACGAACTGATAACGATGGCCGCCAATGGCGAAAAGCAGGAATCTGTGGTGAGATTCTGCGATAGGGACATGCAGATAGGCGTCCTGGATGTCCACTGACCCGGACTCCCCTGGAAGAAGAGAAGCAATAACTGAGCGGAGGGATTCCATCCGGAATCTCCGCACCCGCAGGGACTTGTCTAAGAGCTTTAGCTCTAGGACCGGACGTACTGATCCCTCCTTCTTTGGCACTACAAAGAGATTTGAGTAGAACCCTGTTCCTCCAGAGGAACTGGGTCAACTACCCTCCAGGCCAGAAGGGAAGAGACCACTTGTAAAAGGGCCGAGGCTCGGGCCGGATCCCCCGGAACCCGAGAAGGAAAGAAACGTTCCGGAGGGCTAGAAGCGAATTCTATCTTGTAACCGGAAGTTACAATTTTCAGGGCCCAGGTGTCTTGAACGTGAGCTCTCCAGACCTGCTGAAAGGAGAGCAGACAGCCCCCCACCGCAGGCGGTGGTGGCGCCCCTTCAGATGGAGGACTGCTTCAGAGCCGCGGGTGGGCAGAACTCCCCTGGAATTGTGCGACCCCGACGCTCACTTCGCTGAGAGACCAGGGATGCACAATGCGACCCTGCGTCCTCTGTTTAGAAAAAAACTACAGGGACAACCCTGCAGGAGTATCACCTCCTTATCTGACACTAAGCTAAAACTGAGGTCCTCCTGTTGGAGCATGGGGGTATAGCCAGTGGAGGAGGAGCTGTTTTTTCTTATTTGCATAGTGTCTTCTCCTAGTGGTAGCCTAAGCTATACCCATGGTCTGTGTCCCCCAATAAAATGGGCGAGAAAAGTGTAATATAGAGCAACCAAAAATTATTTGTACCCTAAACTAGTACCAACAATACTGCCACCCTATCCCGTAGTTTCTAAACTGGGGCCACTTTTTTGGAGTTTCTACTCTAGGGGTGCATCAGGGGGGGGCTTTAAATGGGACATGGCGTAAAAAAAAACGGTCAAGCAAAATCTGCCTTCCAAAAAACGTATGGCATTCCTTTCCTTCTGCGCCCTGCCGTGTGCCCGTACAGCTGTTTACGACCACATATGGGGTGGCCATAAATATTGAGTTTTGTTTGGCTGTTAACCCTTGCTTTGTTACTGGGAAAAATGGATTAAAATTGGAAATTTGCCAAAAAATCGAAATTCTGAAATTTAATCTCCATTTGCCAATAACTCTTGTGGAACACCTAAAGGGTTAACAAAGTTTGTAAAATCAGTTTTGAATACCTTGAGGGGTGTAGTTTATAGAATGAGGTCATTTTTGGGTGGTTTCTATTATGTAAGCCTCGCAAAGTGACTTCAGACCTGAACTGGTCCCTAAAAATTGGGTTTTTGAAAATTTCTGAAAAATCCAAAACATTAAGTAGACATATGGGGAATGTCAAGTAATAACTATTTTTGGAGGTATTACTATGTATTATAGAAGTAGAGAAATTGAAACTTGGAAATTTGCATTTTTTTTTTTACAAATTTTTTGTAAATTTGCAATTTTTTTTTTTATAAATAAAAATGATTTTTTTTTTACTTTATTTTACCAGTGTCATGAAGTACAATATGTGACGAGAAAACTATCTCAGAATGGCCTGAATAAGTCAAAGCGTTTTAAATTGATCAGCACTTAAAGTGACACTGGTCAGATTTGCAGTCCAGAAGGTAAAATAGGGCAGAGTCCTTATATGTCAGAACATGGTGACAGGTTCCTTTTAAGGTGTCCTTCTTCACAGTTTTTTATAGTTTTCAGTGACTGTCCAATACCCCAAATATCTGATAAAACAGCATTAAAGGGAGTCTGTCAGCACATTTACCCCTTTTTAACAGTTCCCATAGCGCTGTAGCCACAACACAGATGATTAAAACGGTACCTTTATATGCTTTTGTGGACTTGAAAAACTGCCAAAAACGAACTTTGATGCATATGTAAATGAGGGCTCGCAAGTGCCCAGGGGCAGTGACTACCGCGTTGGTGCCCAGGCAGCTCTGCCTCTTCGGCTCTTATCTTGCCCAGCCTCTTCCTCTGCCCGCCCATCTGTTTCCCCTCAGCGAGATCCCGCACCTGCGCGCTGACTTCCTTGGCCGGGGCATGCACACTGCGATGCCTATTGCTGGCACGGCATCGCAGTAGCTTATGCACGTGCGCTGGCTAACGGATCAAACAGATACATTTACCTCTCTTGGCCCTCTGTGTCTGCAGTGACAGCTGCTCGCTCGGCTTTCCTTCTCTTCTCCTGTGCTAATGGACCGCCTCCTTTCTGCAGTTTTCACGCCGTTAGCCGGCGCATGCGCATAAGCTACTGCAATGCCGTGCCAGCAATGGGCATCGCAGTGTGCATGCCCCGGCCAAGGAAGTCAGCGCGCAAGCGCGGGATCTCGCTGAGGGGGAGAGA
This sequence comes from Bufo gargarizans, assembly GCF_014858855.1. Classification (NCBI taxonomy): domain Eukaryota; kingdom Metazoa; phylum Chordata; class Amphibia; order Anura; family Bufonidae; genus Bufo; species Bufo gargarizans. The sequence goes on from NC_058089.1 coordinate 113,131,085, forward strand.
AAACAGATGGGCGGGCAGCGCCATCTGTGTGGTGGCTACAGCGCTATGGGAACTGTTAAAAAGGGGTAAATGTGTTGACAGACTCCCTTTAAAGGAATTACACTTTACATATTAAATTAATAGAACATGATAAGTGCCATGATGTTACACTGATAATCTATCAATATAACATACAATGAAAGTTACTGAAAATATACAGGTAAGGCTACTTTCACACTAGCGTTCGGGGCTCCGCTTGTGAGTTCCGTTTGAAGGCTCTCACAAGCGGCCCCGAACGGATCCGTACAGCCCCAATGCATTCTGAGTGGATGCGGATCCGCTCAGAATGCATCAGTTTGGCACCGTTTGGCCTCCGCTCCGCTCAGCAGGCGGACACCTGAACGCTGCTTGCAGCGTTTTCGTGTCCGCCTGGCCGTGCGGAGCCAAACGGATCCGTCCAGACTTACAATGCAAGTCAATGGGGACGGATCCGTTTGACGTTGACACAATATGGTGCAATTTCAAACGGATCCGTCCCCCATTGACTTTCAATGCAAAGTCAGGAGTCCCCATCAGATCGGAGTTTTCTCCGATCCGATGGTATATTTTAACTTGAAGCGTCCCCATCACCATGGGAACGCCTCTATGTTAGAATATACCATCGGATTTGAGTTACATCGTAAACCTCAGATCCGACAGTATATTCTAACACAGAGGCGTTCCCATGGTGATGGGGACGCTTCATGTTAGAATATACTGAGAACTGTGTACATGACTGCCCCCTGCTGCCTGGCAGATGCTGCCAGGCAGCAGGGGGCAGACCCCCCCCCCCTCCTCCTGTAATTAACTTATTGGTGGCCAGTGCGGGCCCCCCTCCCTCCCCAGTATTAAATATTACCAGTGCGGCGGCCTCCCCCTCCCTCCCTCCCCAGTATTAAATATGACCAGTGCGGCCTCCCCCTCCCTCCCCAGTATTAAATATTACCAGTGCGGCGGCCTCCCCCTCCCTCCCCAGTATTAAATATGACCAGTGCGGCCTCCCCCTCCCTCCCTCCCCAGTATTAAATATTACCAGTGCGGCCCCCTCCCTCTATATTTATTGGTGGCCGGGCCAGTGCGGATTCCAAGTATTGTGAGCAGTGCGGCCTCCCCTCTCCCCCCCTAATTAAAATCACCCCCCCCCCCCCCATCATTGGTGGCAGCGGAGAGTACCGATCGGAGTCCCAGTTTAAATCGCTGGGGCTCCGATCGGTTACCATGGCAACCAAGACGCTATTGCAGTCTTGGCTGCCATGGTTACTTAGCAATAAATACAAGCATTATACTTACCTGAAGAGCTGCGATGTCTGACCGGCCGGGCGCTCCTCCTACTGGTAAGTGACAGGTCTGTGCTATAGGCAATGCGCCGCACAGACCTTTCACTTACCAGTAGGAGGAGCTCCCGGCCGGTCAGACATCGCAGCTCTTCAGGTAAGTATAATGCTTGTATTTATTGCCAAGTAACCATGGCAGCCAAGACTGCAATAGCGTCTTGGTTGCCATGGTAACCGATCGGAGCCCCAGCGATTTAAACTGGGACTCCGATCGGTACTCTCCGCTGCCACCAATGATGGGGGGGGGGGGGGATTTTAATTAGGGGGGGAGAGGGGAGGCCGCACTGCTCACAATACTTGGAATCCGCACTGGCCCGGCCACCAATAAATATAGAGGGAGGGGGCCGCACTGGTAATATTTAATACTGGGGAGGGAGGGAGGGGGAGGCCGCACTGGTCATATTTAATACTGGGGAGGGAGGGGGGGCCGCACTGGCCACCAATAAGTTAAATACAGGAGGGGGGGGGGGTCTGCCCCCTGCTGCCTGGCAGCATCTGCCAGGCAGCAGGGGGCAGTCGTGTACACAGTTCTCAGTATATTCTAACATGAAGCGTCCCCATCACCATGGGAACGCTTCTGTGTTTAGAATATACTGTCGGATCTGAGTTTTCCGAAGTGAAAAATCAGATCTGAAATAAACAGTTATGCAAACGGATCCGTTCTGAACGGATGCAAGCGTTTGCATTATAGGAGCGGATCCGTCTGTGCAGACACCAGACGGATCCGCTCCTAACGCAAGTGTGAAAGTAGCCTAACTCCATGTGAAATCTGGTCCATTACACTCTACTCATTTAATGGAACACTAGCATCAATTTTTTTATCAAATATTAACAGCCTGTATTTGAATATCCTATGTATTTTTGTTTGTGGATGGTTATAATTTTTTGAGCCTATACAAAATTGGCTGCAAAGAGTAAAGTGCATGTGCTAATATGCAACTAGCAATACCGATCAAAGTAGCACACTGCAATAATGTATTAAAAATAAATACCATCTTTTTTCAAACAACATTATGTAAAAAAAACAAAAAACATATAATCAAAAGGACATATCATTCACAGTGTGAGTGCCTAATAGGGTCAGAATCTCAAACTGCAAGGAATGGACACTAAATACTAATAGTACAAGTTACATGAATACAAAATAACCAGGTCCAACCAATAAATAAATACACATAACTATAAATGTGACACACACGATACCCCAACATGTGTTAACTTATCTCCCTGAGGAAGCAACACAAAATACGTGTTAGAGTTCTCTGTGGGTGTCAGATTTGGGTCTGTATTATATCTATTTATTGGTTGGACCTGGTTATTTTTTATGCACGTAACTTGTACTATTAGTATTTTGTGTCCATCCCTATAATTTTTTTTAAGTCACTCCATGTATTCTACTTCCCATCCTGGCTCTTTAATTTCCTCTTTGTCTGGACGTTTAGCACAGCAGACAGTCTCACTTAAAGGGGTTTTCTGGGAATTAAAAGGGTTTTCAGATATTTTTATACTCAGTATCTGATCGATGGGGGTCCGACACCGTGGACCCCGCCGATCAGCTTTTTGATAAAGCACCGGCGCTCCTGTGAGCGCCACAGTCTTCTCACAGCTTACCAAGCACAGCACCACAATATTGTATAGCGGCTGTGCTTGGTATCACACTCAGCCCCATTCACATCAATGGGGCAGAGTTGCAACTAGGCCACAAGTCTGATGAACGTGTTGTCACTGGCCTAAGAAAAGCTGTGAAAAAGCTGTAGCACTACTGCGAGTGTCGGTTACTTCTCAAACAGCTGATTGGCAGGGGTCCCGGGTGTTGGACCCCTATGACCTGATACTGATGACCTATTCTGAGAAAAATGAAAATACATAAATATTTTGTTAGAAATATATTCCCAAATACCTTTTATTAGTTATAATGGCTTGTTTTGTCTGGGGAAATAAAATGGCCGTTGTCCTATTAGTACACACAAAACCTGTCCTATTCACACAGCAAGTTACTTCAGAACACTGAGCTAAATAGCTGCCTCATCATCCTCCTCTCCTACTTGCCAGGGATAATGATCCTGAATACAGAGAAGATCTTCAGCTGAATCTCTGTAGGATGGGAGTTCATGAAGAGACATGAAGTACAGAGAGGACGGACAGTACAGAGACTGCATACAAGTGCTGCTGCTCACTATCCACATCTCCAACCTTCTCTCTGTCTTTCATGTCTCCTCATGAATTGTGTGATTTTTTTTTTTTTCCATTGAAGCGTTCACCGCACAGGAAATTTTTTAAACTATTTTAAAATTTCACATATTTTCGGACGTGGCGATACCTGAGTTTTTAAAACTGTTTATATATTTTATATGTAAAATTGGGTGATTTAAACTTAATATTTTAATGGGGGCTTTTTTTAAACTTTTTTTTTAAAATTTATAATAACTTTTAACCCCCTTAGGGGTCTAGAACCTGGGATCTTTTGATTCTTTGTCCTATTCACCATAATAGAGATTCTATTAGGGTGAATAGGATTTTGACAAGCTCCCTGCTGAGCTGTGCTTCGTGCACAGCATAGCAGGCAGCTTACCGCGGCAGGCCTGGGAACCTTTAGAAGCATCCAGACTACCATGGTAGCCGATCGGGGCACCGTAATTTCACTGCGGGGGCTCCAATTAGGAGTCAGAGGGAGACGCAAGGGGTAAATTACTGGGTTCGCCATTCTCAGTCATTGCGGCCAGGTGTCTGCTGTATTATACAGCCGCCAGCCGTAATAGATCTTGGACGAGGCAGGCTTCCGGGCATGGATCATGGTGCGAACCACATCCGTGGAAAACCCCCGTTGCGTCAAAACTGCGGTCTCAACAGCCAGGCCGTCAAACGTAGCGACCTGAAATGCTGGTGGAAGATCGGCCCTTGAGAGAAGAGATCTTCTCTGAGAGGTAACGGCCACGTAGCGTCTCCCAGGAGCAGCATCAGATCGGCGTACCAAGACTGGCGAGGCCAATCTGAAGCGACCAAGATCGTGGGAATGCCTTCTGCCGAGATCTTCCATAGAACCCGAGGCAGTAGGGGAATGGGAGTAAACACACACAGAAGGACGAGAGCGTCGAGGCCGTACGCCCACGGGTCCCTTGCCTTGGCCAGGAAGGTGGGAAGCTTGTAGTTAAACTTGGAGGCCATGAGGTCCACGTCCGGACGACCCCAACGAAGGCAAATGGACTCGAACACGTCCGGGTGTAGCGACCACTCGCTGGGGCGATGGTGGTCCGGCTGAGGAAGTCCGCCGTCCAGCTCTCCACCCCTGTATTATAAATCGCTGACAGGGCCGGAACGTGAGCTTCCGCCCAGAGGAGAAGGCGGGTAACCTCTTGCATTGCCGCGGCGCTGCGAGTGCACCCCTGGTGGTTTATGTATGCCATGGCCGTGGCATTGCCCGATTGGACACGGACAGGGCGGCATTTTAGCAGGGGAGTCCAGCGTCGGAGCGACAAGAAGATCGCCCTCAATTCCAGGACGTTGATCTGAAGCTTGGACTCCAATGGAGACCAAGTGCCCTGGACGGACCGCGGAGAAACCCCCCCCCCCAACCCTGCAGACTGGCGTCAGTGGTAACCACCTGCCATGTCATTGGGAGGAAGGATTTCCCCTGGAGAGGGGACCGCAACCACCAGCGGAGGAGGGCCCGAACTTGGGGAGTCAAAAGGAAGGGCCAGTCCAGACTCTCCGGTGACTTGTCCCAGGCAGAGAGGATAGCCCTTTGAAAGGTGCGGGAATGAAACTGTGCTAACAGAATCGCCTCAAAGCAGGCAACCATTTGTCCCAACACCCGCATACTGGATCGGAAGGACGGGCGGCGGTGGAGAAGAAGATTGCGAACCGACCGGTGGAGGGACAGACGCTTGTCCATTGGAAGATGGACCTCCGCCGCCTTCGTATCCAGCAGCATCCCCAGAAAAATCAACCGTCTGAAGGGGGTCAGGGAAGACTTGGGAAGGTTGATAAGCCAACTAAACCGCGCCAGGGTCTCCAGAGTGAGGTCCACGCTAGCAGACGTCTGAGAAAAGGAGGGCGCCTTGATGAGGACGTTGACCAAATAAGGCAGCAGAAAAACACCCCTGGAGCGGAGCAAGGCCAGGACAGGGGCTAGAACCTTATTGAACACCCGAGTAGCTGTCGCCAGGCCGAAGGGGAGGGCGACAAACTTATAGTCATCGTTTCCCACCGCAAAGCCAAGGAAATGGTGACACCGAGCGACCGAAATGTGGAGGTAGGCACCCTGAATGTTGATTGATGACATAAAATCCCCCTTCTCCAGGGAAGCCACCGCAGATCGGAGGGACTCCATCCGGAATCGCCGAAGGTGGAGAAAACAGTTTAACCGTTTTAGATCTAAGATTGGCCGCACCGAGCCCTCTTTTTTGGGGACCACAAAGAGGTTCGAGTAGAACCCTTTGAATCTGTCCGCCTGAGGCACGGGAGCAATAACTCCCTTGTCCAGTAGGGTGCGAATGGCTACGGAGAAGGCGGCCGCACACTCGGGAACTTGCGGAGGACGGGACCGAAAGAAGCGATCCGGAAGGAGTGACGCAAACTCTATTTTGTATCTGGAGGACACCATTTTGAGTGCCCAGACGTCAGAGACGTGAGCCCGCCAGATGTCCCTGAAAAGGAGGAGGCGGCCCCCCACCCGTGTGCCCCAAAAAAGGGCTTCTTAGGCCTATCTTGGGAGGGACCAGAGGACGGACCGGCTGCGGGTCGAGGCCCGGAGGACCGAAAACGAGATGAACCTGAACGGCCTCGAGTGGCGCCCTTGGTTCTGGGGAAGATGGGTGCTCTTTCTACCCGTGGCTCCTGAAATAATCTCGTCTAAACGGGTCCCGAATAAACGGGAGCCCGTGAATTGCAGCCCAGCAAGGGAGCGCTTGGAGGCGGCATCCGCCGCCCAAACCTTCAGCCAAAGTTCCTTCCTGACGGAAACGGCTAGGGCAGAAGAGCGGGCAATGAGGGCACCCGCATCTAGAGAAGCCTCGCAAATGAATTTCCTGCCGGAACCATCAGTTGGGCTAGGGATCGGAGGTCCTGAATGGGAATGTCCGAACCCAATTCCTGTTCAAGCTGCGAGCCCCATTCAGAGACCGCTTTCCCAGCCCAGGCGGAGGGAAAGACTGGTCTGAGGGCTGACCCGGAGGCAGCAAAGATGGCTTTAGAGAGGGACTCCATACGACGGTCCTCGGTGGACTTAAGTGAGGAGCCGTCTGCCACAGGAATGGCCATGCTCTTAGACAAGCGGGCCACGGGAGGGTCAACCTTAGGTGGGGACGCTCACGTGGCAACACAATCCGCTGGAAATAGATAACATATGTCCAGCTTCTTGGGAGCGGTAAAGCAGGCGTCAGGGCGAGCCCAAGCCTTAGAGACCACCGAAAAGAAGTTGGCGTGCAGAGTAAAAACCTTGGATGCCTGTTTGGGGCGGAAAAAGGACACGCCGGCCTGGTCAGTGCTGGGAGGGTCGTCGTGTATCTTAAAGGTGTCGCGAATGTTAGCGATGAGATGACCCACTGCAGAGGCTAGCTTAGACGACAGTGCCGAGTCCATGTCCCAATCCGAATCCGCCAATTCTCCCTCAGAAGGCAAATCCTGTGAGGAGGAGGGGCCCGACTGAGTCCGCACGCGTTGCGGAGAGAGAGACGCATCTGAGAAGGATGCACACTCTGCCCTGGAGGCTTCATTGGGAGCGAGGGAACTAGAGGGAGCGGCAGAAGCAGTAGACCCAGGGGGTGTTGCAGCCTGCGGGATAGGTGGTTTGTCTACAAGGCGGCCTACTATGTGGGTGAGGCTTTCAACGGCCTGGGATAGGGACCTAGCCCAGTCAGGTGGACCAGAGGGAACCGGGGGCGGCACGGCGGTTGGCGGACCCTGCATTGGGGCCTGGCATGCAGAGCAATGCGGATCAGATTGCCCCCGTGGAAAAGGTTCTCTACAGGCGGTACAGGCATGGTACCAGGGCTTAGGGGCCCCTGTGGCATCCGACATGTTGGTGATGACGGTAAAATAACCCAGGAAGAGAGGCCTATACCTAGGGTAAGGCCGCTGGCGCTAGAAGGGGGTTAACAGTCCTACCAGGAGAGCCTCAGGAAGCAGGAGCAACAGCAGCAGCCATAGTAGCAGGAGTGCAGATCCGACGCTGGAGGCCAACAGAGGTGAAGGAGGCAGCAGTGGTGGCTAGCAGACTCCTTGTGCTCAGACTGAGGTGGTTGGCAGAGAGGCGGAAAGAGAGCGGAGCGCGGGAAGATAAGCCCCGCCCCCCACCGACGCTGCTGGAAGTTGCAGCACGCGGACCAAGTTAACACTTGATGTGCCGCGCTAGCGCCCCCCACCCCGTCTATGAACACGCGCTGGACTTGCTGCTGATATATACGAGGTCCGCCGCCCATGAGCCCACTAGGAAAGCTGACAGCCTGCCGGCATAACGGCGGAGCAGAGAGGACGTGCGCTCGGCCGGACGGAGGTATGCGAATGCATGTAAGGACCACAGACGCGGTCCTGGATGCCAGTACAAGAAGTAGAAGCGCTGCGGAGAGCCGCAGCGCCGGTGATCCTCAAGGACCTGATAGTACAGCGCCGATAGAAGCAGGCCACCATTTCAGGTTAGAGCAAGAATGGGGGAGCGTAGTAGACACTGTGCCACCAATGAAAATAATACAATAGAGGCAGGGAGGGGGGGCCGGGGGGCGAACACTGTGCCACCAATGAAAATAATACAATAGAGGGAGGGAGGGGGGGCCGGACACTGTGCCACCAATGAAAATAATACAATAGAGGGAGGGAGGGGGGGCCGGGGTCTGCCCCCTGCTGCCTGGCAGCCCCTGATCTCTTATAGTGGGCTATGATATGCACAATTAACCCCTCAGGTGTGGCACCTGAGGGGTTAATTGTGCTGATCACAGCCCCCTGCAAGAGATCAGGTGCTGCCAGGCAGCAGTCATGTACACAGTTCGTAGTATATTCTAACTAGAAGCGTCCCCATCACTATGGGAATGCCTGTGTTAGAATATACTGTCGGATCTGAGTTTTCATCTTCGGATCCGTCTGTATGAAAGTAACCTACAACCACGGATCACGGACGCGGATGCCAATCTTGTGTGCATCGGTGTTCTTTCACGGACCCATTGACTTGAATGGGTCCGTGAACCGTTGTCCGTCAAAAAAATAGGACAGGTCTTATTTTTTTGACGGACAGGAAAAACGGCCGCTGATGAACAACGGTGTATTTTCCGAGTTGTCAACGGACCCATTGAGAGTCAATGGGTCCGCAGAAAATCACGGAAAACGGAACAACGGCCACGGATGCACACAACGGTCGTGTGCATGAGGCCTTACATGACTATATCTGTGGTCAGTATTTATATATTTAGATGTTCATAAATATTACCTTAGGCAGATATTATTTTAATGGAGTTTTTCTGAGGGTTTGATATTTATGGCCGATTATTAGGATAGGACCATCAATATAAGGATCCATTCACACGTCCGCAGTGTTTTGCAGATCCGCAAATTTCGGATCCATAAAAAACACGGACAAGAATAGTACATGTTCTATTTTTATGCAGAGCTGCAAACCTGAAGTTCGGGGCCGCGGACGGGAAATGCGGATGCAGACAGCACACTGTGTGCTGTCCGCATCTTTTCCGTCCCTATTGAAAATTAATGGGTCCGCACCTGCGGAACGGATCCAGACCCAAAGTGCGAACATCTGACAGACTGAAGGGGCTACAGTGCTCTGGTGAATGCCACATCCTTCTCTGTTGTTTACCAGACACAGCTTTGCACATTTAGTGGTGACTGTGCTGCAATACCAAGTGCAGCTTCTACTACATGTGCTTCACTATTCTTTTGCATTATTATTATGTTTAATATATATTATTGTTCATTCAGGTCTTTCTCACTATTATTCTTTTCATTTTCTCATTTTCTTATCTTTAATCACGGTATATTTATAATCCATGGTGCATCTTTGATGCAAATTACATATATGGGATTTTATTATCATGCTTATTTGATATGTACTTATTAGTCTTATTTGACATGTACACACATGCATTTGCACTTTATGTATTATAATTGCTGTCACTTGTACCCATCAATTATTGTATATGTCTGTATATGTTTGTATATTGTATATGTCTGTTCTGTGATAGGGGTGTTCTGAGTCCTTGGCATCGATTCTAAACAGACGGTTGTCTGTTGCTCCTCCCCTAGTGTGATGCGTGCGCGCATCATCTGGCGCCGCCTCCGGCGCCCTGGGCCTGTGCGTCTATGTATCATCCCCGCCCGATCATGTGCTTGGTCACGTGGGGGGCGGGTTCTTTGGTCTGACGCCGGGCCCAGGGTGTCCGGATGTGGTTTGCTTCAGGAGTGATCGCGCGCCTGGAGACATCACACCTGGGGACAAGCAAGTGCTGGAGTATGATTGGTTCGCACAGATTTTAAAATGTCTGATCCGCAGTGATGGCGTTACCCCCTGACGAAGGCACGCCGAAACGCGCGTTGGGGTAGCGCCATCCTGGTTTGGTCATCTCTTGGTCCGATTCACTGGTGAGTTCCATCCATTCATACTTACATCTGGTCTTGCTCCACACGGATCATTATTCTGTTAGGGTTTCAACTTGCAAGTCGGATTTCAGTGGTCCCTTGTATGGGTCTTTTACCTTCTTTCCCTACATTTCGGGACTCACCCTTGTTACCATACTCATTGTGTATCGGCAGCATTATTATGCTATATTATTTCTTTTTACTATTATGTATTTATTCTGCTGATTACACCTTCTATGATTTATGACCAGGGTTCTCCACCCAGGGTGGCGCCGTTGTTTCTTTCCCTGTTTCTTTTGTTTCCCTGTCCCACTGCATCTATGTGTATGTAATTATTGATGTCTTTTTTTCATGATATAATAAAGTATTCACAATATTTATTATTTTGGCTTTTTGAGCTCCATTCTTCCTTTAATCTGATATGTGCTACTAAATGTCTACTATATTGATAGGCCATCAATATCAAAGTCTCAGAAAATATATGCATACATTGGATTTGTAGGACATACTTTACGTGTAGAAAGAGGGTCCCGGTGCCGGTGATATACAGCTTGTTGCCATCTACACTGCTCTCTATGCTCAGCTGGCCTAGAGTAGAGTCTGGGTATTTAGCCAATAACTCCAGTGTCAGGATGTAGAAAGGCTTTGTTGCTTTTTTACGTTCTCCTTTGCTGCCAGCTGAACTGGTACTGGAGAACAGGGCTGTATCTGGATTACTACCATGTACATATCCTAGAAGCAAATAATTACCGAGATTGGTAATGTTTCTATCATAAACCACAGCAGTTTATTCAGTATTCTATTGTGGAGATTACTATAAAAACATGGCATCCAAAAGGGTTGTGCAGAGATTTATATTGATAATGTATCCTAAGGATAGGTCATCAATATCAAATCAGCTGGAGTCTGACACCAGGCACCCTTGACGATCTGCTCCATATGAATGCATGGAGCGATGCCTCCTTGTCAATCAAGTGAACGGCAAGGGTGCCAGGTGTCAGACCCCCGCTGATCAGATATTGATGACCTATCCTGACGATAGAGGAAAAAAAGAGACAATGCAGCAGCACCCTGCAAATCAGATAAAGTACAATAATGCCAAAAATTATAGTGCTAATGCTATGCTTATTTATAAAGTGAGATGCTTGGCCAATGCATTTTGTAGAAAACCATCTGAGCCCGTCTGCCGTACGTCAAGGCGATCTCTGTTAGACGGGTCCTAACACTAAATACTACCTGTTATGCGCCATAATGGCCACCATAAAGTTCAGGGAGTGTTGGATCCACATGCATGCTGGATCCACTCTGCTTTTTACCATTTTTGGTGCCATAATGGCTTCCATTACAAAAGAAGCAGGTACCATGTCTCTTTTTTTCCTCTAGGTCTTTGCCATGGCGGCGTGCACCTGCGCACTGGGAGGTGCTGACTAACCCCCTTTTTTTTTGCAGATTTACAATGCTGGAGATGTGGCACTCCAGCGAGTCGTGCACTCCTGATTAGCCTGTCTGCCCTATAGGTTGATTTTAATTAGTTTCAGTATAAGGCCTCATGCACACGACAGTATTTTTTCATGCTCCGCAAAACGGGGTTCCGTTGTTCTGTGATCTATGTCTGTTTTTTCTTCCGTGATTTTTGTAGGATCACCAGACATGAAGGAAAGTTAAAAAAAAAAAATCGTTTTGGTGTCCGCCTGGCCGTGCGGAGCCAAACGGATCCGTCCTGACTTACAATGCAAGTCAATGTTAATTTTAATTAGGGGGGAAAGGGGGGAGAGGGGAGGCCGCACTGGCCACCAATGAACTTAATACAGGGGGGGCCGGGGGGGGGGGGGGGGGCGCACTGGCCACCAATTAATTTAATACAGGGGAGGAAGGGAGGGGGCGCCCCGCACTGGCCACCAATGAATTAAAAACTGGGGAGGGAGGGGGGTCTTCCCCCTGCTGCCTGGCAGCACCTGATCTCTTACAGGGGGCTATGATACGCACAATTAACCCCTCAGGTGTTAATTGTGCGGATCACAGCCCCCTGTAAGAGATCGGGTGGTGCCAGGCAGCAGGGGGCAGTCATGTACACAGTTCTTAGTATATTCTAACTTGAAGCGTCCCCATCACCACGAAGTGAAAACTCAGCTCTGAAAAAGCTGTATGCAGACGGATCTGTGGATCCGTTTGTGCTAAAGTAGCCTACGGACACAGATCACTGATGGCAATCTTGTGTGCCTCCGTGTTTTTTCACGGACCCAGGTCATATTTTTTGGACGAACAGGAAACACTGATCACGGACGCGGATGACGAACGGTGCATTTTCCGAGTTTTCAACGGACCCGTTGAAAGTCAATGGGTCCGCAGAAAATCACGGAAAATGGAACAACGGACACGGATGCACACAACGGTCGTGTGCATGAGGACTAAAGCTGTAGCCTGCTCTCACTACATTCATTGGAAGCTGTCTGGCACAAGGAAAGGTATAGAGTGGGCTCGGCATGCATTTTGGTACCTGCATCCCTTGTAATGGAGGCCATTATGGCACCAAAAATGGTAAAAAGCAGTGTGGATCCAACACTCCCTGAACTTTGTACAAAATGCATTGGCCAAGCATCTCACTTTATAAATAAGCGTAGCATTAGCACTATAATTTTTGGCATTATTGTACGTTATCTGATTTGCAGGGTGCTGCTGCATTGTCTCTTTTTTTCCTCTAGGTCTTTGCCATGGCGGTGTGCACCTGCGCACTGGGAGGTGCTGACTAACCCCCTTTTTTTGCAGCTATCCTGACGATAGGTCATCAATATAAATCGCTGCACAATCCCTCTAAGGCCCCTTTCACACGGGCGAGTTTTCCGCACGGGTGCAATGCGTGAGGTGAACGCATTGCACCCGCACAGAATCCGGACCCATTCATTTCTATGGGGCTGTGCACATGAGCGGTGATTTTCACGCATCACTTGTGCGTTGCATGAAAATCGCAGCAAGCTCTATTTTGTGCGTTTTTCATGCAACGCAGGCCCTATAGAAGTAAATAGGGCTACGTGAAAATCGCAAGCATCCGCAAGCAAGTGCGGATGCGGTGAGATTTTCACGCACGGTTGCTAGGAGACGATCAGGATGGAGACCCAATCATTATTATTTTCCCTTATAACATTGTTATAAGGGAAAATAATAGCATTCTGAATACAGAATGCTAAGTAAAATAGGGCTGGAGAGGTTAAAAAAGAAAAATTTAACTCACCTTAATCCACTTGTTCGCGCAGCCGGCATCTCTTCTGTCTTCATCTGTGAGGAAAAGGACCTTTGATGACGTCACTGCGCTCATCACATGGTCCATCACATGATCCATTACCATGGTGATGGGTCATGTGATGGACCATGTGATGAGCGCAGTGACGTCATCAAAGGTCCTTTTCCTCACAGAAGAAGACAGAAGAGATGCCGGCTGCGTGAACAAGTGGATTAAGGGGAGTTAAATTATTTTTTTTTACCCCTCCAGCCCTATTTTACTTAGCATTCTGTATTTAGAATGCTATTATTTTCCCTTATAACCATGTTATAAGGGAAAATAATACAATCTACACAACCTTGAACCCAAACCTGAATTCTGTGAAGAAGTTCGGGTCTGGATACCACAGTCAGTTTTTTATCACGCAATTGGGTACCTACTCGCGCGGGTTTGCTGCAACGCATCCAGACCTTATCCGGACACGTTCGTGTGAAAGAGGCCTAAGTCATAAAATCACAAACAAAAAAACAAGAAAAATATAAAGTGTCTTACCGAAAGTTTTCTTTTCAGTGCAGAGTGCCTGAAGGAGTCCAGGTATTTCTAGGGATTTTATTTCAGCTTCCAAAACATCAAACTTTGAAAACTTCTCTGGCAAGAAAAACTTTCCAGTGTGTAAGAAATTTCCTGTAGGATAAACATGCTGTTTATTCTACAGGAAATTTCTTACACATATCTACAAAAAATGCACCAATTCCTCTATATTTTTTACCAAGGGTGATGAAGTGAGGCCATTCCAAATGACTCACCACTAGTGTTGAGCGAACTTGTGTTTTCAAGTTCGGCGTACAAAGTTCGGGTTATCTAAGAATTCCGTTATGGATTCCGTTACCACGAACCATAAGTTATGGCTACTCAGCTCCTCATGCTCTATAACATGCTGCATGCAGTTCAGATACCATTTTCAATGTGAAGGGTTTCCTTTAAGAACATGGCTACGGTGGTCAGATTGTGCAGCAATTCTATGGCTAAATCTGCGATTAAATCTTGGCAAAATCTGCATGTGCTACATGAGGATTTGCCATGGCTGTGAATCTGTAACAAATTCCACCCTATGGAATGCAAAGGGGGAAATTTTTTATAAAAATTTGCAGCATAAATTGACATGATGTGGATTTAAAGTACTCACCACAGGTGAATTTCAGCTCCTTATTTTTCTGCAGTATGTGTGACTGACATTTCTGGGACCATGATATACTGCAGATTTTCTGTCCGACTCCGAACACAAGTGACTGGGAGCTGAACTGCAGTAACCCAGCACAGCTACTTCACTTTGAATGGCGCTGTTCAAAATGATAGCTCCAGCAGGAACAGATGATCGGTTGGGTTGTCAGGTGATGGACCTCACCGATCCCATGCTGATAAACTATCCTGAGATCAGGTATTGATACCTGAAGTACATAAACATCTTTAATGGGGAAAAATCTTAAAGTGGTTGACCACTTTCTGATTATCGTTGACCAATGTGATTGTCAAATGATTATATGGCCCTTACTGATATAGCCTTTATTGAAATTCTGCACCATTTTCGATATTTCATAAGTTATGCCCCCTTGTTTACTAAATCTTTTGTGCTGTCCACATAGAGGTCCTGTCCTTAAGATTATCACTGACAGAGGGTCATGTGACCAGGCAAATCACCTCCATGCAATGCTTCCGCCATCCAAACACACTGCACCTGCACTAAACTCCTAACAGTGAAGTGCAGATGGCAGGTGCTGTGTATGTGAAAGGAGGAGACATCACATGGAGGTGATTTCCCGGGTCATCAGCGGCCATTTTATGGACAGGACCTCTGTGTGGACAGCATAATAGACTTTGTAAACAAGGGGGCATTCCCAATATTCAAAATGGTGTAAAATTTCAACAAAGACTGTATTAGTACTACATTGGTCAACAATAACCAGAAAGTGGCCTACCCCAGTAATGGATATAGACGACTCCGACAAGAAAAAAAATTATTAGTTGAAAACTCCTTTAAAGGGAACCCGTCACCATAAAATGTAATGTAATCTGCAGGCAGCATGTTATAAAGCCGGAGGAGCTGGGAAGATTAATATATAGTTTTAAAGAAATAGATTTGGTATAAGCTGTATTTCATGCAACTAAATTCCTGCTCATCCTGGGCTTTGAAGTCAAGGAGGCGGTCCCATCAGCGATTGAAAGCCTTCTCCCTATGACTGCGTATACAGAGGTAGCTGTCAATTACTGATAGGACCGCCTTCCTGACTTCAAAGCACAGAATGAGCAAACAAGTTTTACTGAATATTTACCCATGAAACTACAAATCAATCTGCTCAGCTCCTCCCTCTCTAAAACATGCTGCCTGCAGCTCAGACACCATGTTCAACTTGACAGGTTCTCTATAAAGGACACCTTTAACATGGAAATGCACTGCAATCTTCATTCATGTTCAGACCCTCCTAATATGTGATTCTTCCCCTGTCTATGGAGCCCTGCTTGTAGGCTTTCCTCCTCTCCACAATCTGATCTGCCATGTACAACATCCTCCCCTCCCCACTGTTATCTCTAAGGGCTCTTTCACAGGAGCGGATGCCGTGCGTGGAATCCGCTGCGTGAAAGACAGCCAGGCCCCGTTCTGGACAGAAGAGACACGGAGCATTAACATGATTGATAATGCTCCGTGCCTCTCTGTGACCTTTTTACTACAAAATCACAGTGAGATAAAGTTGTCACCGTAATTTTGTAGTAAAAAGATCACAGAGAGGGACAGAGCATTATCAATCTGCTGCCCAGAGCGGGGCTTGGCTGTCTTTCACGCAGCGCATTCCACGCACGGCATCTACTCCTGTGAAAGAGCCCCAACACTGAAAGCAGACATAACCACAGGCCACGAAAAGGCCCCTAAACAAAGAAATGGGTGGGAGACGTGTCCCCTCAATGATCAGAAGAGAAACAGATTTTACGGTAAGTACAAAAATCTAGTTTTCTCGTGCTAAGATCTAAGTCAGAGCACTGCCAAATATGTAAAGGAATTAAAAACATTTTATGAAAACAATATAGAATGTTACTAAATTTTGCATTTAGGAATCAAATAATCAATAAAAAAAAATATCTGCGAGGGTGTTCATAGCTATAAAGAAAATATCCAATTGGTTAAAAGAGAAAACATTTCACAATTTGCTTTGACACAATTTTTGCATTTCCATATTTCTAACCTATGAATCGGAATTCCTGACATCCACATTCAATCAAAGCAAAATTCTCAGCGAACCACAGCAAGTTATCATCTGTGAGCAGTCCAGGGTATTTCTCCAGCATATCAATGGGAAGGAAACAGTAAGGAACATCTTGCAGGACGTCAAGAAAAGGATTGTGTAAGAGTCCAAGGGGGGCTTTGTCTTGATTGCCTGAAAGATAATATGTAGACACCTAATAAAAAATAAAAAGGAGCAGCCATGAAATATCATATTGTAGGGTGCAGGTAACAAACCCCATATATGAGAGGTTCAATCATCACCTGGGAAAAGGGAACTTTTTAGAGGCAGCTCACAGAGTCTGCTGCTACATTTACGAGTTTTCCAGTAGTTAATGGCTGCTTTCTCAGTGACAGACATGTCTGGTTTTGTCTGCATGCGCTGTTGAGGTTCCTCATCTTTTAACTTTTCTAGGGCCTGTTAATGAGAACCAAATGGTGATTACTAAGTGGAATGACAGACATGAGACGGACAGAAAAAAAAGCTCAATATACGCAGAAAACAAAATTTTTGCACTTACCGTAAAATCTGTTTTTCTTCTGTTTATTGCGGGACACAGACTTGACCATGGGTATAGCTGTTGCCGCTAGGAGGCGGACACTAAGCACACAAAGTGTAAGCTCCTCCCTCTTCAGCTATACCCTTCCTACAGGGACTAAGATAAATCAGTTAGTGCAAAAGCAGTAGAAGAAGCAAGACAAACCCAGAACCTTTTCGGGCCTGTATGTACAAACCCAGAACCACACAGGCCCGAAAAGGCCCCTAAACAAACAAATGGGTGGGAGCTGTGTCCCCCAATGAACGGAAGTGAAACAGATTTTACGGTAAGTACAAAAATCTAGTTTTCTCATCCGTACCCTCTTCTCGGCCCCTCTGGAATCACGAACAGGGAATCTGTCCACTGGAAAGATGCCGTCTTGGACAGATACACCCGAACAGCTGGTACCAAATCCAGGGTATTGAGCAACTGCTCCCGAGGATGACACGGGTCCGGACAAAATGAAGGGAGAATAATCTCATTTAGATGGAATGCTGACACCACCTTAGGCGAATGGGGACCGGACCAGGCCGCAACAAGGGGAGAACCTGAAGATGGGAGAGCCGATAGCTTCTCCGGAGGCAAGAACACCATGGCCTGACATGTGTCCAGTACTATGCCCAGATAAGTCAATCTCTGCGCTGAATAAAGACAAGACATCTGCCTGTTAAGGATCCATCCGAAGCGCTCCAGGGTGTCCAGAACAATGCTCAAGCTGTCTGCTGTCCCCCGGAACGACAGACCCTTCACCAGGATGTCGTCTAAGTAAGGGATCGCCACGATCCCCCTGCCATGAAGCAGGGCCATGACTACCGTCAGAACTTTCGTAAAGACCCTGGGAGCCGTGGCCAGGCCAAACGGAAGGGCTACAAACTGGTAGCGAAACGGACCAACTGCGAACCGGAGAAACCTCTACTGACGCAGATGGGCACGTGAAGATAAGCGTCCTTGATGTCTATCGAGGACAGGTACTCCCCCGGTTCCATGGACGCAATGACCGACCTCATGGACTCCATCCGGAAGCTGCGGACGCGAAGGAAACAGTTGAGCACCTTGAGGTCCAGAACGGAACGGACCGTCCCCTCTTATTTGGGAATCACAAAGAGAGTGGAGTAAAACCCCTGAAAACGGTCTTGCGCACGAACCTTGCTGACAAACGCCCCAAGATCTCCACAATGACCTTGCTGGTATTGGAGACATCCTGTCCCACCCTAGACAGGGAACGGGCCCATTCCGGTTCTACCATAGGCTGGGCAGCAGGAACCATCGGGTCCGGGGCTGAGCCACTTGATGGTAGAGCCGCACACGCAAAACAGAGGGAGTCCGACTGAGGGGATGGAAACTTTGCACGACACGATACACAGGCAAAATGATGCTCCGGCGGAACCGCCGGCTTCAGGCATAATGACAACCCTGCGCCTAATTGAGGAAGGTTAGGCCCTGTAAGAAGGGACAAACAGCACTTACCCAGCCTGTGTCCTTCCAAGCCGCCAAACCAGCTCGTCAGTATCCCGCCAGCGTCCCTCCCTCTGCTCAGCTGCCGGCGTGGGAGCGAGGAAACCACAGGCCAGCCCCCAAAATTACGCCGGCCCTCAGCACCAGCCCTCCATCTCTGGCATCCACCCCTCACCCAAAACCGGCACACACGCCCGCTTCCCCGGCCAAACCCAGACGCCGGCCGGGGAAAAATAAGCCATGGGAGGAAAAGGGGCCCTGCTCCGTCTCCCGCACCAAAGCGGGGCCTAAATTAACAATGGCCCGGGCGTGCCGAAACAGCGATTTCTTAAACAGAAGAGCTGCGATGTGTGGCATGATGTGCCACTGAGCCCTGCATGTTCTTTTCCCTGTAAAACGGACGCCCCAATGCTCCCCAACTCCACTACAGGGCAGACCTGGGTAGATTAAAGCTGTGAGCAGTGCTCCTAGCAGGAGCATGTAGAGGCATGTAGAGTCCATCCGTTCACCTTTTCTGCGTCACACAAAGACACGGTGGTTGGAACCAAAGATCTCAAATTTGGACTCCTCAGACCAAAGCACAGATTTCCACTGGTCTAATGTCCATTCCTTGTGTTCTTTAGCCCAAACAAGTCTCTTCTGCTTGTTGCCTGTCCTTAGCAGTGGTTTCCTAGCAAATATTCTACCATGAAGGCCTGATTCACACAGTCTCCTCTTAACTGTTGTTCTCGAGATGTGTCTGCTGCTAGAACTCTGTGTGGAATTGACCTGGTCTCTAATCTGAGCTGCTGTTAACCTACGATTTCTGAGGCTGGTGACTCGGATGAACTTATCCTCCGCAGCAGAGGTGACTCTTGGTCTTCCTTTCCTGGGGCGGTCCGCATGTGAGCCAGTTTCTTTGTAGCATTTGATGGTTTTTGTGACTGCACTTGGGGGCACTTTCAAAGTTTTCCCAATTTTTCGGACTGACTGACCTTAATTTCTTAAAGTAATGATGGCCACTCGTTTTTCTCTACTTAGCTGCTTTTTTCTTGCCATAATACAAATTCTAACAGTCTATTCAGTAGGACTATCAGCTGTGTATCCACCTGACTTCTCCACAACACAACTGATTGTCCCAACCCCATTTATAAGGCTACTTTCACACTAGCGTTCGGGCGGATCCGTTCTGAACGGATCCGCTCATAATAATGCAGACGGAGGCTCCGTTCAGAACGGATCCGTCTGCATTATATTAGCAAAAAAAAGCTAAGTGTGAAAATAGCCTGGGACGGATCCGTCCAGACTTTCAATGTAAAGTCAATGGGGGACGGATCCGCTTGAAGATTGAGCCACATTGTGGCATCTTCAAACGGATCCGTCCCCATTGACTTACATTGAAAGTCTGGACGGATCCGCACGGATCCGAACGGCCAGGCGGACACCCGAACGCTGCAAGCAGCGTTCAGCTGTCCGCCTGTCCGTGCGGAGGCGAGCGGAGCGGAGGCTGAACGCCGCCAGACTGATGCAGTCTGAGCGGATCCGCCTCCATTCAGACTGCATCAGGGCTGGACGGCTGCGTTCGGGTCCGCTCGTGAGCTCCTTCAAACGGAGCTCACGAACGGAAACCCGAACGCTAGTGTGAAAGTAGCCTTAGGCAAGAAATCCCACTTATTAAACCTGACAGGGCACAACTGTGAAGTTTAAACCATTTCAGGTGACTACCTCTTGAAGCTCATCAAGAGAATGCCAAGAGGGTGCAAAGCAGTAATCAAAGCAAAAGGTGGCTACTTTGAAGAACCTAGAATATGACATATTTTCAGTTGTTTCACACTTTTTTGTTATGTATATAATTCCACATGTGTTAAAGAGGACCTTTCACTACTCTACAAACTAAAAACTAACTAGATCAGTGGGCAGAGCGGCGCCCAGGGGTCCCCCTGCACTTACTAGTAAGTCTGGGCGCCGCTCCGTTCGCCCGGTATAGGCTCCGGTGTCTGCGCTCCCTCTGACTGATTTCTTGTAGGAGGCGTGTCGTTTGCTGTAGTGCTGGCCAATCGAAGCGCACAGCTCATAACCGAACTTTCCATCTTGTCGGTAGAAATTAGTGAGACAGAAGAACGCTTGAAAACTCTTCTGACATCTGAAGAATCCACTGCATTTTTTGAAAGATCAGCCGCATGGCTACTAAAAACCCAAGTCGAGGCGGAGGAAATCAAGCGTTCCAAATGGAACAGAGATTTGGACGACTATAAGAAAGGGAATATTTATACCTGGCAGACGGATACTAGAAATCCTAATGTGAATTATAATGATAATAAAAGAAAGAAGAGATTGCCACAGTTGTCCACATCCACATCTTCTCGCGCCCCTTTTTTAGGGAAGGAAACAGCACCTGTAAACGGAACCGGACCCGAAGAGGAGGACGTAGACACAGACGGCATAAAAACCCGGAACAGCAAGCTACGACCACAGAACAAACCGCAGCAAAGGAAGAAATGACTGTCATTAATTTATCTTCCAAGTTACTCACACCGTTTCAAGTGAGTGTACTTTCTAAGGGATTATCATATTGTCCAAATGCACATGTTAATTGGTTTAATCTTGAGACAGATATGTGTGTTTTTTTTTAGATCTATAAAATTAAAAATATGGTTTCACAATAAAGTGCAGACTGACTCCCCTCCTGCGAGCGAGTTTTGCATGAGGAGACTCAGTCTACCAGGGAAAAGTACCTTCACACCAGTGGTTGATAACCCTGCGTTGGAGGCCTTTATGAACGTGGTTAAAAAGGATTTGTCCGCTTTGAAATCATCTGTTACTCATAGATTTACCCGTCCTAACATGACGAAATTTGAAATAGCCGCCTTAGATCAATTAAGGAATGATCCCCATTTGGTAATTAAACCTGCCGATAAGGGTGGGGGGGTAGTCATCCTGGATAAACATAAATATATTGCGGAAATAGAACGTCAGCTTGGTGACACAAATGTGTATTTGTTGATTAATTATGACCCAAAATTTGAGATTGCCAGGATTGTTGGACAGTGTCTTACTGATGCATTGGCGGCAGGGGTGATCGACCGGGATCTTTGTGAGTACCTTGTGGTGACACATCCAGTCACACCAGTGATGTATGTGCTTCCCAAGGTCCACAAATCTCTGGTTGATCCCCCTGGCCGGCCGATAGTATCTGGCTCTGAGTCAATATTCAGCAATATTGCCATTTTTTTGGACAAGATTCTTCGCAATTTTGCGACAGGGGCGGTCTCATACATTCAAGACACGACCGATTTTTTGTGTAAACTCAACGCAATTGAGGTGGATAGAGAGCAGACATATATTCTTGCATCTTTCGATGTAGTCTCTCTCTACACCTCAATTGACCACACGTTGGGCATAACGGCTGTTGAATGTATGTTGACACTCTCCTCAATGACTGAATAAGCTATACATTTCATTTTATCTCTTTTGCGCATTGTTCTACATTGGAACTATTTTCTGTTTCAAGATTCCTTTTATAAGCAATTAAGGGGAGTGGCGATGGGGTCGAATGTGGCCCCAACGTTCGCAAATATTTTTATGCGAAAATTTGAGGAAGACGTCATCTATGTTTCACACCACTTCAGACATGTTCTGCGGTGGTGGCGTTATATCGATGACGTCTTCCTCATTTGGACTGGCACGGAGAAGGAATTAATTGACTTCCATATGTATTTGAATAGCATTGATAGTGATCTCCAATTCACTTTGATTTTTTCACACACTGAGGTACAGTTCCTTGATACCACGGTTGTCTGGTCTGGGGAAAAGTTCCTTACTAAACTATACACTAAACCTACTGACAAGAACACCATATTAAGGTATGATAGTAATCACCCGAAAAATATGGTTAGGCATTTACCGTACTCGCAATTTTTGCGGGTGCGTAGAATAACATCAGAGGAGAGCAATTTGACGGAGGCCCTTGAGGATATGTCAAGGAAGTTTGAAGACAGGGGTTATCCGCCAAAGTTGCTACAGACACATAAAAATAAGGCTCTGGAGATGGACAGAGAGTTGACCTTAGTGAGGAAAGATAAGGAAAATCCCCAACGTCGGATTCCTTTTATCTCTACTCATACGGAGGAAAGTGCAGCTATCAGCAAGATTATTAGAAAACACTGGAGTATACTGGGCAATACTTTCAGTGATATCCAAGAATTCAGACTGCCTCCCCTGTTTTCATACCGGAGAGCCAGCAGTCTGAAAGACCAATTGGTTAGAGCAGATTGTGGCTCAAGGCAGCGAGCACGTCAAATGAAATTGTCAAAATATGGATTGGGCAGCTTCCCATGTTTAAGCTGCGTAAATTGCAAATACATAGGCAAGGGACGCAGCTTTATACATCCTGCCACTGGTAAAACTTATCCTATTAATTTTCATTTGACGTGCAATTCTAATTTTGTAATCTATGTGTTAACCTGCCCATGTAAAATTCTGTATGTGGGAGAAACCTCCACTGATTTGAAAACCAGGTTGAATAACCATAGATTTTCAATTCGCCAAAAACGACATGATTTACCAGTACCGAAGCATTTTTCTGAGCAGAAACATTCAGAACGTGAATTAACATGCTGGATTGTAGATCATGTACCTCCCCCCAGGAGAGGGGGCAATCGAATAAAAATATTGAAAAACAAAGAAATGTGGTGGATCTACACTTTAGACAGCCTAAAACCTAAAGGGTTAAATGTGGAATACTATCCTGGATGTCTCTAGATTACTGTTTGCCTGATACCCCACCCTTTATGCTTTCTGGCATGATCCCTGTTGTGATGATGGAATTTAGATAAGATTCACAAGCATATGAGTAATTTTCTCTTATTTGTTTTTTAGACACCACACAGACTGATGCGGAAACAGTGAACATAGAAGTCTGGACACATGCGACAGCTCGCGATGTTCTATGTGTATGAATTTAACTGGATAGAATTTTTTCTGTTACTGCATCCACGATGTGTCAAAATCAATTTCCTGCTATCAAGTGATTTATATGGGAGATCCCCATTACACTGTCTATGGACCGTTATAATGGGACGGTTCGGGGTGCACTACATTTGCATGTGGTGTCCCCCTTACCTGACCATAACTTTGGAGGGGTTGATCTACCCGGGAGGTTGGATCCCTCTCCGATTGGTCCTGACAGTGAAGCATATACAGTGCCAAGCGCCTTGCTACAAAGACGATGCCTTTAACAATGTCACATTGTGCGTATGCAATAGCCCCCACACGGCAATAGTATGATATCTGGCTGCCTAGGATATATTGGAGCGCAGTTGCGAGCGCACACTGTGGGTCGAGGTTTGTCTTTGACATGCTGTGGTTTTGACAGTATTAGTTAACAGGGCTTTTTTGGCCAGTATTCACATGAACATGCGGTTTTGTCGAACATGATCAGACCTTCACTGTTTTCCCTCAGCCTCTGTGGTGTATGATTTTAAACATTAATACATGATTTGATTCTTTTGTATCTTCATGCACTTTATTTATGCACATATGCACTTTGTAGTATACATTATTTAAATGTTACAAGCTTGGATGCAACACTAATGGACACGTCCCTGTGTATCCAGCAGTATGGTACTTTGCATAAGTAATTGTTCACATGATCTAATGAGGTGAACTATTTTCACATGTTTACCAGTCACATGTCTTGATTTGTAAAATTCATTGGTTGTCTGATTTTTGAAAAAGCTGTATAAGACATGCACAGTCTTGTGTTTCAT
Source organism: Bufo gargarizans (assembly GCF_014858855.1). Taxonomy (NCBI): domain Eukaryota; kingdom Metazoa; phylum Chordata; class Amphibia; order Anura; family Bufonidae; genus Bufo; species Bufo gargarizans. The sequence continues at coordinate 113,155,246 of NC_058089.1, forward strand.
TGCTTGAGAAAGGCTCGATTGTGAGCTGAAACGTCGCAAATTATTTTTCACATGGGTGAATAAAGATTTCTACTTTTTTCAAGTCTTGGAGTGCTGTCCGATTCTCTGCATATATTAGAAGGTGGAAAGCTCATTCCTTTGGACCTAGCACCTGAGCCAACAGCTGGTGCCGCCAAATCTCCTTTTCTGCTATATATATATATATATATGTACGGTGTCTTCCTGACAGGGCACAACTGTGAAGTTTAATCCATTTCAGGTGACTACCTCTTGAAGCTCATCAAGAGAATGCCAAGAGTGTGGCTACTTTGAAGAACCTAGAATATGACATATTTTCAGTTGTTTCACACTTTGTTATGTATATAATTCCACATGTGTTAATTCATAGTTTTGATGCCTTCAGTGTGAATCTACAATTTTCATAGTCATGAAAATAAAGAAAACTCTTTGAATGAGAAGGTGTGTCCAAACTTTTGGTCTGTACTGTGTGTATGTATGTATATATATATATATATATATATATATATATATATGTACGGTGTCTTCTGCCCCCCTGGCTCAAGCCGGGTCACCACCTTCGGTGTGCGACCCCCTTGGGGAGGGACGCTACACTAGAACGGAGGGGACTTGCGGTGGATCCGAAAGCTGGTGAAAAACAGAGGTTTTTGAGGGAACCTCTGGTCCTCCTTTGCTTCTGGAGAACGGGAAGGAGCAGGGGGTTTGGAGGACCCCCTGGACTCCCGTCTCCCGGGTGGGAGTGCAGGCCGTTTTAAGGAGGGAGGTCTGCCCCCTCCAGACGTTAAGCTAAAAACTGATTTAGCTTAGTCCCTGTAAGAAGGGTATAGCTGAAGAGGGAGGAGCTTACATTTTGTGTGCTTAGTGTCCGCCTCCTAGCGGCAACAGCTATACCCATTGTCAGGACTCGAACCCGTGGCCAGTCATGTACCAGGCGGTAGCTCTACCCACTTCTTACTACCTCTCTTGTCCTTGCCTTGACCTGCTGATTATTCCAATCTCTTGCACCTGCTACTTCCCTATAAAACCCAGCCCTTTGCTGGTTATTGTGCCTCCAAGCCTGTAGCAAGCTTCCTCTCTGCTCCTCCACCACTATTGCTGAGTTACCATCGTTGTCAACCCGGACCGTTTGACCTTGCTGATTTGCCGCCTGCATTGACTCACTGCTTACCACTGACCACGCCTCCGTCTACTCCTGCTGTTACCTCGCTGCCATCTCTGCTGCCGACCCAGACTGATCGACCACGCTACCTGCCTCTGTGGGCCTCTGCCACTGGACTCCATACTTCCAGCTCGGGTGTCCTCTGATTCAGGTTAGCCTCGATTGACACTACCACCCTTAACACCCATGGTCAAGTCTGTGTCCCTCAATGATACAGATGAGAAATGTTGTTTAGTAACTATAGTAAACATGAGAAAGCATTAACACAGTCATGACAAAGATAATCAAAACCTCTATTCTCATCAAACAGTAAACTGCTCTGTTAAAGGAGAACAGGGTATAGTTACAAACAGGACTCTGGAGCTGGAACAAAAATACTTTTGGCTTGTTTGTGCGTCCATATGTTATGAATGGGTGAGAGGAGAAAGCAGCTGGCTTATCTCCCTGGTAACAAAAGGATCATGAGTTGACTTCAACATGCCCGATCCTTATAGCACCAACAGCTGATGTCAGGGGCCACCATACACATTAAAGGGGCATTCCCTTTTGGGACACCAATGGCATAGAGCTAGGATATTCCATCAATGTCAAACAGGTGTGGGTCCCACCTCTGGGACCTGCTCCTATCTCCAGAACAGGACACCTGAAGTGATCAGACAGCAGCCTTGCATGCACAGCCATCCTTCATTCACCGCTATGGGAATCAACAAAAAAGCAGAGGTTTAAGATATGAATGCAGAATAGGGATCAAACCTGCAATGTGTGAGTAAGGTCTAAAGCAGGTCATACCCTTCAGATCAATGTTGCCGGTCAAATGTTCATTTGACTGGCAGCCATTACTCTCAATCCCTAATACACATGCACTCTTGGTTTAGCCAAACATGCACGTGTTGTCAATAGGAACCAGGGAGCTTACCACCTCCAGATCAGAAAGCAATGGAACACTTAGGGTGGCCATACACATTAGATTAATGTTGCCAAAACCTGCCAATTTTTGTTGAGAAACCTGGCCAACCAATGTGTATGGTGGTGTAAACTATCTCCTGATGGTAGCTGTCTTAGGAGAGAAGGGCAGGTATGATGAATTTCAATTGATGTAGGGTCTACATAAGTCATGATAAACCCTTTTACACTAGGGCTCATCTTTACTAGTCTATTTCATGAAAAATAATGCACCAGGGAAACAACACATCACAGGCTTATTCTTATAGCTTTCTAGATTCTTTAAAAGGACATTTGTCATCAAACAAAGGGCCGTGTCGTATGCATAATTGCCTGGCAAGGGCCTCTTGATCAATCAGAATCTCAGAGAGGGCTCACACACTGGTAGCTTCCATCGGCATGGACTTACCTCTGAAAAGTCTAAACAAGCAGACCTGTTTGTGGGGCCTTCTGTAATAGCTTATTAGAAAATAGCACAAGAAATGAGAGGATCAAGAGGTCTTTTGGTGAGTGCAAGTGACCAGTGGGACACCCACCAATCATGAGGATGGGGGTCCTGAGTGCCCCCATGCACATACTGCACCATTTATCTCAATGGGACTGCTGCAGATAAGCCAAGTACGGCACTCGCCAATCTCCAGCCGTCCCATACAGTTGAATGTAGTGGCAGTGAGCATGCTCCACTGGGGCTCAATTTATCTGGAGGGAAGGAGGGACACAGGACCCCAGCTCTCGTTACACATTACCATCCCAGTGCTTGGACACCCATGGATCAAGCACTTATGCCCTCTGCACAAGAGATGGGATAAGTTTTTTAGGTCTTGTGGTAAACAGGATAGTTAAGCTGTGCCCATATCATTGGATTAAAGGCAGATTTGCTGTTTTGCACATAGAAAAGTTGGTTGCTAACCCCAACAGGGGCTGTTCTAATATCAACAAGCCTAGTGAACATGTAAAGTGATGGAGCGATACCTCACACACCTCCGTCATTGACTGAAGACCTACTGCTTTGGTTTGTTCATACAAAACATCTATATCGACCAGAAACGATGATGAGAGCTGCGATGTGAGCAGGAAGTGATGAACGTGTCTGAACACAAAGCCGTCCCGGTCCAGAAAAATCCTTCTACTATCAGTTGGAGTCAAGCAGCAGACCTCTCGCCACAGAACAGATTCCCGGAAGCGAGCAAGTGTCATGGTGGGGATGGAGAACACCCAGCCGCCAACATCAAGATGGAAGAAGTCAGAGAGACCCAGTGCTGGCTCCGAGTCATCCTGCAAAAAGGGCAAGGAGATTTCTATATACATTTAAGCAGGTTTCATGATTATAACTCTGGATACCTTCTGTGCTACCCAGAATGTGTCTCCTACGCAATACCTAATGTCACATGCAGTGGGTCGGCTGCTATGTCTCTTATGATGGTGGCAGTATGCCGTACTGTGACAGGCCAAGACATCTATGCCCAGTTTACCTTACACAGAGGGAGGGGCAGCTCCAGACGGTTTTTCGGAAATGGTTTGAGCTACTTTGCCCAGTTTACCTGACACATTTCAGATGGCTGTACCAGGTTCACATGACACACACACAGAGGTGTTTGGAAATTGGCTGGTTTATCTGACTCTGGAAGTGGTTGTACACATTTTAACTGATGCTTCAGAAGGCAGTTCCCAGTTTATCTTACACACATATGAGGGATGGCTATGCCCAGATTACCGCACACTCTGGAGCGTGGGGATGGCTATGTCAAGGTTACCTCACACATTGGAGAGTGGGGATAGCTATGTCCAGGTTACCTCACTAATTGGAGGGCAGAGATGGCTATGTCCAAGTTACCTCACACGTTGGAGGGCAGGGATGGCTATGTACAGGTTACCTCACACATTGGAGGGTGGGGATGGCTATGTCCAGGTTATATAACACGTTGGAGGGCGGGGATGGCTATGTCCAGGTTATCTAACACGTTGGAGGGCGGGGATGGCTATGCCCAGGTTACCCCACAATTTGGTGAGCGGGGATAGCTATGTCCAGGTTACATCACAAATTGGAGGGCAGAGATAGCTATGTCCAAGCTACCTAGCACATTGGAGGGTGGGGGTGACTATGTCCAGGTTTCCTCACAAATTAGGGGACGAGGGTGGCTATGCCCGGGTTATCTCACATATTGGAGGGCGGAGATTGCTTTGCCTAGTTTCCTTGACATTTGAGAGACGGCTGTGCCCAGATTATCTGACACACTGGGGGGAGATGTTCCTAGTTTACCTGGCAGCCCTAGATGCCGCAGTTGCATCTAGTAGGTTCAATGGCCTGACATTTCCGGAGGGGGGGGGGGGGGGATGTCTACTGGAGGAGGCAAGGATGCCCGGTTTACCTAATGTTTCTTGAGGGAAGGTTATGTGGCAGTGCCCAGTTTACCTCTTGTTTCTTGAGGGAAGGTTATGAGGCAGTGCCCGGTTTACCTCATGTTTTTTGAGGGAAGGTTATGTGGCAGTGCCCAGATTACCTCATGTTTCCTGAGGGAAGGTTATGAGGCAGTGCCTAGTTTACCTCATGTTTTCTTAGGGAAGGTTGTGTGGCAGTGCCCAGTTTACCTCATGTTTTCTGAGGGAAGGTTATGAGGCAGTGCCTAGTTTACCTCATGTTTTCTTAGGGAAGGTTATGTGGCAGTGCCCGGTTTACCTCATGTTTTCTGAGGGAAGGTTATGAGGCAGTGCCTAGTTTACCTCATGTTTTCTGAGGGAAGGTTATGAGGCAGTGCCTAGTTTACCTCATGTTTTCTAAGGGAAGGTTATGTGGCAGTGCCCAGTTTACCTCATGTTTCCTGAGGGAAGGTTATGAGGCAGTGCCCAGTTTACCTCATGTTTTCTTAAGGAAGGTTATGTGGCAGTGCCCGGTTTACCTCATGTTTTCTTAGGGAAGGTTATGTGGCAGTGCCCGGTTAACCTTCCCTTAGAAAACATGAGGTAAACCGGGCACTGCCACATAACCTTCCCTAAGAAAACATGAGGTAAACTGGGCACTGCCTCATAACCTTCCCTCAGGAAACATGAGGTAAACTGGGCACTGCCACATAACCTTCCCTTAGAAAACATGAGGTAAACCGGGCACTGCCACATAACCTTCCCTAAGAAAACATGAGGTAAACTAGGCACTGCCTCATAACCTTCCCTCAGAAAACATGAGGTAAACTGGGCACTGCCACACAACCTTCCCTAAGAAAACATGAGGTAAACTGGGCACTGCCTCATAACCTTCCCTCAGGAAACATGAGGTAAACTGGGCACTGCCACATAACCTTCCCTCAGAAAACATGAGGTAAACTAGGCACTGCCTCATAACCTTCCCTCAGGAAACATGAGGTAAACTGGGCACTGCCACATAACCTTCCCTTAGAAAACATGAGGTAATGTGGCAGTGCCCGGTTTACCTCATGTTTCCTGAGGGAAGGTTATGAGGCAGTGCCCAGTTTACCTCATGTTTTCTTAGGGAAGGTTATGTGGCAGTGCCCGGTTTACCTCATGTTTTCTTAGGGAAGGTTATGTGGCAGTGCCCGGTTTACCTCATGTTTTCTAAGGGAAGGTTATGTGGCAGTGCCCGGTTTACCTCATGTTTCCTGAGGGAAGGTTATGAGGCAGTGCCCGGTTTACCTCATGTTTTCTGAGGGAGGGTTATGTGGCAGTGCCCGGTTTACCTCATGTTTCTTGAGGGAGGGTTATGTGGCAGTGCCCGGTTTTCCTCATGTTTCTTGAGGGAAGGTTGTGTGGCAGTGCCTGGTTTACCTCACGTTTTCTGAGGGAGGGTTATGAGGCAGTGCCCAGTTTACTTCACGATTCCTGGGGGAAAGGCTGTTATAAGGCAGTGTCCGTTTTGTCCCTTGTTCTGACCCACTCATTTTTGGTAACACATGATGTAAGGGCTGTCTGGCTCTCAGCTTTTCACATGACACCATTACGTATACTGGAGATTTTGACTCCGTTTTAAGTCTATTCAGATGATTTCGGTGCTGACAAATAACTATTACTGCTTATACACAAACACATATGAAGTAATAACTGGGAATGACGTCATGAACACCGCCGTTACCGCCAGCAGCTCGGTCCCCGCCATCCTTAGCGCTCGCTGACAAACACCTGAAAAATCGCCTCAGAAAACCTCTCGCGCTTCCCGCCACCAATCCCTGAGCGTTACCCCGCCCACTCTCTCCATGCCAACAGCATCAATCACGGTGACTATGGAAACCAATAGCCATTACCCGTGCTTTACACCGCCCACATCCCTCTGCCGCAGCAGCCTATTGGCCAGTCCTGTCTGCCCTGTGTTGCTGGGGGGTCAAATCCCGCTCTCCCCCGGAACCTTTCCCGCGAACCATGTTTGCCGCCGTTGCTAGGGGACTGTTGACGAGGCTGCACCCATTGAATGGGATGGCGGTGAAGAGGGTTCAACTAAGGGAGAGTTGGGTGTACGGGAGAGCCGGGCTGCAGGCGGGCGAGGCAGGTAATGGGTGCGCAGAGTGAAGGTGTTATAATGGAGAGCCTGGAGACGTCTCATCAGCCATATGATGTATCCATACATTGTATTGTACAATATAATCCATACATTATATATCCATCATACATAATATCCATACAATATAATACACAATCTGTACATCCATAAATAATAACCCATACATTATATTCATCATCTATACAATATAATCCCCACATTATAAAACATACATTACATATCCATAATCTATACATTAGATATCCATACTCTCTATTATGCATAAGCTATACAATATAATACATTATATACATACAGTATACCCAATACATATATATATATATATATATATATATATATATACACACACACATACACAGAACCCATACGCTATAAAACATTATCCACATCTAATAATCCGGTATACTCCGCACTTCCGTCTCTGAGGCTGGATCTCATTTTCTCCCCATTAGACCAATCAACCTGGTAAATACGGTACTACGAGCTGGTAAATACGGTACTACGACCTGGTAAATACGGTACTACGAGCTGGTAAATACGGTACTACGAGCTGGTAAATACGGTACTACGACCTGGTAAATATGGTGAGAATCAGCCGGACAGAAATAGTTTTTTGTCCGTCCCGATTTGCAGCACCCTATGCCGGACAGTAGCCTAACTTACAGGTTGCCCTATGACCCCATTTGCAATCATCAGTTGCCATACTGGCAGCGCCACCCCTCTGCCCTCTATGGTCATGTGATGTGTGCCGCCAGCACTAGCCTAACGCGTAACTATTGTGTATAAGGAAAGTGCTGCAGCGTCCTAGCAGACTTTGGGTTTCAGTTCCTAACTAGCTCTATGATTACTGCTTGCTGTCAGTGAATGGATACATTCTGGTTTACATCCAGAGGCGGAAAACATGTTCTGACCTAATATTACTTCCCAAACCTTTGCTACAGCTCTATCCAGTCTAGACAATCCGCTGTGAATGTCACCTGCGCCGATACATTTTAAGAGATTTCTGCTGTGGACGGGTTTAGCTCCCGGAAGATTGCACTGGACACAAGTGTAACGCCTAAGGATTAGGTCAGCCAATGGATGTAAACAGTAAGGTTTCCAGTTACTGGCAGCAAGCAGAGATCTTGACTTTGGGAAGAAACTGAAACACAAGACGGTGAACTGGATGATGAGGTGGTTTAGATGAAGATAAGGGGATGTTCTGGTTGAGGTGTGCTCTCAACGAAGGGGTGGTTTTTAATCAGAGGTGGACAGAATAAAGGGTGCTCTCGATGGGCGGACAGGACGAGGGGGGTGCTCTCGATGGGCGGACAGGACGAGGGGGGTGCTCTCGATGGGCGGACAGGACGAGGGGGGTGCTCTCGATGGGCGGACAGGACGAGGGGGGTGCTCTCGATGGGCGGACAGGACGAGGGGGGTGCTCTCGATGGGCGGACAGGACGAGGGGGGTGCTCTCGATGGGCGGACAGGACGAGGGGGGTGCTCTCGATGGGCGGACAGGACGAGGGGGGTGCTCTCGATGGGCGGACAGGATGAGGGGGGTGCTCTCGATGGGCGGACAGGATGAGGGGGGTGCTCTCGATGGGTGGACGAGGGGAGGGGGTCTGGATCAGGTGGTCTCTTCTGGAGAGGTGTCGCTGTTCTTCTTATTCTTCCTGCTGATACATTTGTATGGATTCTAGATGAGATACTAACTAGAGATGAGCGAACTTCTGTTTTAAGTTCGGCGTCTAAAGTTCGGGTTTGGATTAGCGGAGAATCCCGATCTGGAACCGGATATGGATTCCGACTTCCGTTGTGGTCCGTGGTAGCGGAATCAATAATGGCCGATTATTGATTCCGCTACCACGGACCACAACGGAAGTCGGAATCCATATCCGGTTCCAGATCGGGATTCTCCGCTAATCCAAACCCGAACTTTAGACGCCGAACTTAAAACAGAAGTTCGCTCATCTCTAATACTAACTCCAGTGATTCTTTTCTCCCACTTTTAAGATACGGTTGAGTCACTCAACCTCCAGGGGACGTACAGAGAAAAAATCATCTCCTTGGGCGACGCCTTTAAGAACTTTAAAAGTCTTCGATCCCTGGATCTGTCCAGAAATCTAATCATCAGCCTACAGGTAAGGGGCGGCTCTAAGGCTGAAATCACACAGGCAGGTTCTGATGTTGCTTTTTGAGGCAAAGGTAGAAATGGATTCAAAGCGAATGGGAAATATAAAGGAAAGACATACTTCTCCTCGCTGCTGCATCCACCTCTGACTTTGGTTAAAAAAACTTCAAGTGTGAACTAGGTCTTAGGGTGCATTTACACCAGCAGATTATCTGACCAATTTCTGTCCAATCAGACAATAGTTGGTATGTATAACAAAAGATCTGTGTGTGTAAACGGACATCTGACCAATGATTGGTCAGATAATCTGTTGGTGTAAATGCACCTTTAGGGCTGTATTTGTGTAATACAGGCCTTAGGCAGACACTTATAACAAACACATTTTACCAAGCAAATGAATGTCAGGATGATCATGAACTGGAAAGGTCTAGTCTGATCCTTTGTATCCATGAAGATAAGCGGCATCAGTGATGTATGGTGCCGCCTATTAAATGGATGATGTGGGGGAATTGGACTGATAACATTTCCCCCTTGCAGGGCATTGAATATCTGCACGCTCTGCACTCCCTGAACCTTTACTATAATGACATTGAAGCCCTGGAGGAGATAGTGCGCCTCAGACCACTGTCCCTTCTCAAGACCCTGGATCTGCGCCTCAATCCGGTCACTAGACAGGACACTGATTACCGCCTCATTGTCATCCATGCCATAGGCACCCTGAAGACTCTAGGTGAGTGCTGGACAAATGAAACGCTGACTCTTATGTACACCTGCTTCCTGTCAGTGAACGGGCTTAAAAATATACTACTCATCAGTTGACAATTCGTTACAATTGTTTCCGCTCTACCCAATCCTCTAAACCAGCAATCAGCAACCTCCAGCACTCCAGCTGCTGTGAAACTACAACTCCTAGCATGCACACAACGCTCAGCTGTTCTTGTAAATTGTATGTAAGTGAAAGGAGGATACTGGGAGTTGTAGTTTTAGAACAGCTGGAGGGCTGTAGGTGTTGATCCCTGCTTTAAGTCTAGGGTTACACGGACAATAAGTCGCAACTACACTGCAACATTTGTCACACAATGTCGTACGATAATTTTTATGATGATAGTCTATGATGTCGCACAGCGACATGCTGCGTCTGGGACACGACAGTCTCGCAAAAAACCCATCCAAATGGATTTTTCTGAGTAGTGTCGCAGTCGCAGCATGTCGCAGTGCGACACCATAGACAATTATTATAAAAATTGTCACACAATTTTTATAATAGTCTATGGTGTCGTATTACCGCGACAAATTTCGTCATGTAGCCCTTGCCTAAACCAGTCGGCAGCACAAACCTCTCCCCCGACCCAATCGCTTTCTACAATGCATGCAGCCAAATCTATTTCGTTTTACACACAGAGGATTGTATCGACTGGTTACAATGAAGGGCTCATGCACACGACCATGTTTTTTGTCCGCATCCGAATTTTTATGGGTGTGATGTGGACTCATTCACTTCAGTGGGGCTGCAAAAGATGCGTACAGCACACCATAAGCTGTCCATATCCATATGTCCGTTCTGTGGCATCTGCAAGAATATAGAATATGTCCTATTACGGACAAGGATAGGACTGTTCTGTTATGGCCCAGACCTTCCGTTCCACAAAATGCACACAAAAGGCACACAGCCAGTATCCGTGTTTTGCGGATCCGCAGCTTGTGGACCACAAAACAGGCTACGGTCATGTGAAAAAGCAAACCCTCAGCTGTGAAACGTATTAGGTTTGCATAGGTTTTCAGCTTCCGGATGTAAACAAGAATGTCTCCATTCCCTGACTGCAAGCAGAACTGTTGACATTAGTGAGGATGTGATACACAAAGGGGGTCATTTACTAACAGATATACGCCACTTTTTTGCGTATATCTGTGGCAGATTGCGGCACAAAGGTTATTTGCGGCTCAATCTGCGACTTTTACCGGCTCACACCAGGTCTAAAAAAAGGGGCGAGATGTGAACAATGAAGGGGGACGGACAGGCCCGTCTCATTTATTATTTTCTACGCCATTTTTAGGCGTAGAAAATTATCTAAATCTACGCCAGCAAAGGAGATGGCATAGATTTAGGCAGGCGGTGGATACGCCGAAGTTATGTAGAGGCCGGCACCTCGTCTAAATCTCCGGTCTTAATAAATGACCCCCAAAGTCTATTAGAAAGTTGCAGAACATTTGTTATCTTCAGTAAGCGCTCTGTACATTGGACTGAAAATTTAGCATTCTGGTACAGCCGCCTCTCTATACGCCACTCTGAAACTGGCTGTAAAACTACAACTCCCAGCATGCTTTACATCAGCTGGAGAGCCGTATGTTTCAGGCTACCGGATAACGCTGAGATTTCAATGGATGCACTCTGCTATGAGCGTATGTTGGTTTGATGAAGGAGCAGGGCAGTGATGGGGTTAATAATGAATAAAGGAGTGGGCGTGAGGGACCTGCCCCTGCCCAGGTTTCTGTTGTGCCCTGCGCAGGGAGTTGCCATGGCTTCACCTGGAGCCTCTGCAAACCTTAGGCAACTGTCAGCCGGGCCCATTCTTACCGAGCCCTCCAGCCTCGCATCCTCGGCTCCTCCAGATCTGGGGGGGAGGGGGGAAAGGTGAAAAGCTGCATGTCTGAGAATCAGACCCTTCTGAGCAGATATGTCATTGTTTGCAGACGAACGGCCGGTGCGGGAGACTGAAAGGAAAAACGCAAAGTTCAATTTCCAGCTAAAAGACTATAAAACTAAGGAGATGCCGGAGGTGGATATCAGCAGGTAAGTGCACGGTCCTACTGCTGATAGTCATTGAGATATGTATCGCAATACCTAGATTTATTGTCTGTACTTTGTATCTGATTCTACGTAGTGTCCAGAGATCTATACATAAGGGTCTGTTCACACTGTGTTAGAGGTGTATGTTCAGCGTCTGCACTAGGAACGCTAGCGTCACATGTGTTAAATGGACCCATAGGCCTCTATTCAGTTCTTTTGGCCACGTTGGGGTCGTTCCCACCAGGAACACTGTTCTTTTTACTGTATGGAGTAGCGCAGCCTATTGCTATATGCTATACAGAGGAAGCCATTGAACGTGGGCACCTATGGGTGACAGATGGTATCTGTTAAATGCATGGCTGATGTTTCTGTTGGGAGGACAGAAATCTGGCATGGACACACGACAGCCAAGAGCCTAAACTGTCGCCATATACTGTACCAATGTATGGACATCATATTTATCAAGCCCATTCTCCACTTTTTTGGGTGCGTGCAAGTTTTAGAACAGTGGTGGAAGACCTGAAGTGCATGCTAACAGGAGAAAATACTGGCCATAGACCCCACAGGGAAATTTCCCAGCAGCCCGATGCCCAGGGGGCTGCCAGCTGGATACCTAACAATCTGAAACTCTCCGTAGTTATTAATGCTAGGGGCATCATGCGCCTGGCCGGTGGCTGCAGGTGCCCTCCTAAAGTGAACGATATCGTCGTCCTAAGGACGGTAATATAGTTAAATGCTGCAGTGGAGGGATTAATATTTAGTGCTGCACTATGGCATTGCTGTCCCGACTAATTCTGTTGTCCCTGCCTATCTGTATTGTCAACATGGGGCCTCTTTTTTTTAGCTTCTCTTTCCAGTCCACCCCTGATACTGGCATACTGCTCATGCAGCCCAAGTAATGTCAGATCAGAAGGGTAGGAGGGGGTAAGCCGGATCCCCATTGACTATAATGGGATCCGGCCACTTTTCCGGCATAAATACCGCTGCATGTAGTGGTTCTTGTCTGGCTGACAGCGAGCGCTTATGCTGGAACAGCCTAATACTGGTGTGCCCCCCCCCCCCCCAGTCCTAACACTGAGCTCATTGTATCTGCTTCTGTATCATCATATTCCACTTTATATAGAATGATGGAAGTCTATAGACTACATTTATACCGTACATGTCTTGTGTCTTTCAGCACAGGGAGCTCTTACACCCAGAAGACATCAGCCAAAACTCACCTGGATTTTGACATGAGCAACGCAGGTAAAATATTTCAAGGATGTATCACATTAAACTAACATTTCTCCTAAAGCAGAATTTTGTAGAATATTTGCCGATGTAGCCACAGCTACAAAATTTGTATTGTGTCCTTGGTATTTGTATAAGGGGTGTATTCAGGGCATACTATCCACTTATATTACTGGCAAGTAATCCAGACTGATTTAACATGTCCTGAATGCACTTGTATGAATAGCCCCTTAAAGGGGTTGTCCCAATACCAAGGCTTACCCCTACCTATCCACAAGATAGCAGACAAGTGTCTGTTCAGCAGGAGTCCAACTGCTGAGGCCCCTGCCAAACGTGAGAACAGGGACCTCATTTCCCCCCATTTGAATAAAGTATCTCTCGTTTAGTTCCCTAGAGTTAAAAGGGTATTCCGTTTAGGATAGTGCTTGGCTATTTCCAGAACCCCCATAGAAATAAATGGAGCAGCTGCATACATGCTCAGTTTGCAGCTTCACAGGGTACAGGGTCTCCATTCTTGTTATCGTGGGGGTCCCAGCAGTTGGCCCCCCCACCGATCAGACACATAGGTCTTTGTAATGGGACAACACCTTTAAACAGGATGTCTCTCTGCGCTATTGTAATCAATAGGAGCTCTGCAGCCGAGACTCCATGCTTGTTACTGATGCTTTTATAAAATATTAAGTCAATGGGTGCTCATATTTACACCGCCCAATGCATGCTGATTTGGGGGTGAAAGACTGTTGCTACGATCATTCATCCCCCATTCAGTTTCCATATTGTGTGCAGCATGTCCATTTACACAGTGCGATGTGCTGCAGACAAACAACTATGTCTGGTGCACATGAAAAATTTGATCACCTGACAAACGAGTGTTCGCTTGTTTGTCCGGTGATCGGCAGCACAATTACACGGTGCGGTGATCAGGAACAAGCATTTTGCCCTCCCAAAGAGACGACATGGCTCTGTCTGCTGCGGAAGCTTCTCTACCAGTTACATGTGTCTGTGCGAGGTAGCTGAATGAGGAGGAATTTGTTAATGCACTAAATGGCACATAAAGTTTATAGTAAGCCATACAGCCGATTAAGGTAATTTACCATATGACCACTAGGGGGTAGTGTTTTTTATCCATCTTGATACAAGAAACCTATGGGTGACATAATACCTTGAAAATAGAATTAAAAAGTAAAGAAATCCATAAGTACTAAAGCTATATACCATATACCGGTAAATTTCATTCTAGAATTCGGCAAGGTAAATGGACGTGAGAATGAACGTACAGACTACATGAAGATCTCCCCATCTAAATATAAGGTAGGTAGGTGCAAGTATCTACATACTGGTGCTGGTGTATTAAGGTGGATTTAGACGAGCAGAAATCGCTTAAGTGATCACACGCACCAGCGACTAAACGACCAAACGTTGTAACAGACAACTAGCATTTAAAATAACCGATTATCATGTATTTTGTTAACGATAATTAGAGATGAGTGAATTTCATATTTTGAAATTCGTTCACGCTTCGTTTACTGGTAAAAGGTGAATTGCTTTATGGATTCAGTTACCACGGACCATAATGCAATTCTTTGACGGAATGCATAACGGAATGCCTTTAGAGGCATTCCGTTATTCATTCCGTCATAATAGAAGTTTATGCAGGGATGTCCTCTCCTGCAAACCTGAAACGGGACGGATCTGTTTTACAGCCCATAGACTTCTATTATGACGAAATTAATAACGGAATGCCTCTAAAGGCATTCAGTCATAGAATTGCATTATGGTTCGTGGTAACTGAATCCATAACGCAATTCACCTTTCCCAGTAAACTAATCGCAAACAAATTTCATAACCGGAAATTCGCTCATCTCTAACGATAATTGTACTTGTTCGCACTAACAGTTTCACAGGCCTTGAGCGAGCGTTTTTGGTCAGATCGCTAAATCGTTGAAAACCTTTACCTGAAACGATAATTGTTCATCTTCCATCGCTTGCTTTGGACTCCTAACGATTATCTGCTTGTCTAAAGCCACCTTTAGGCCTTGGTCACACAGCATGAAGATAAAATGTTATAGTAAACTAAGAAAAAAAAAAAGTTGTGGAAATTACTTGAATGGAGATGAACTGCAATACCAGACACAACCAATGGACAGGACTGGAGCGGTTTTTGTGGGGAGGAAGCTTTCCTGCTAATTTCATAAGACAAGCAGAAAACACTTATATTGCTACATTTTAGGGATCGACCGATATTGATTTTTTTAGAGCAGATACCGATAACCTGTGCCGATAGCCGATTAACTTATACAGATATTCTGTGCATTTTCAGTTACGACGTTCACCACATAGGAGACTTTTTTTTTTTATTTTATATTTTAATAGTTTGGACTTTTCGGACGTGGCAATATGTGATATGTTTATTTATTGTTTATATATTTTATATGTAAAATTGGGAAAGGGGGTGATTTATACTTAATATTTAGGTGTTTTTTTTTTATTTATTTATTAACCATTTTCCCCCTTAGGGGCTAGAACCTGGGATCTTTTCGTTTCAATCGTTTTTATTGAGGTTTTACATGGCATATAAAACAATAACCGGGAATACCCGGACAGGATACACTGTGAGAAAAGCATAACAATTACACAGCCTGGGATCTTTTAATCCCTTATCCTAATCACCTTAATAGAGCTCTATCAGGGTGACTAGGACCTCACACACTCCCTGCTGCCCTGTGCATAGTGCACACAGCAGCAGGAAGATTGCCATGGCAGCCAGGGCTTCTGTAGCGTCCTGGCTGCCATGGTAACCGATCGGAGCCCCAGGATTACACTGCTGGGGCTCTGATCAGAAGCTGCCACTGCCACCAATGAGGAGGAGGGGAGGGGACCCTGTGGCCACTGCCACCAATGACTTTAATACTGAGGGGGGACGCACTGTGCCACCAATGACTTTAATACTGGGGGGGAGGGTGCACTGCGCCACCAATGATAATTAACGTTTAATACAGGAGGTGGGTGTGTCGGCGCAGAATCGCATAGCCGGCACCCTGTCTATGACGGGGAGCTGCGATCAGCGGCAGCAGTCAACCCCTCAGGTGCGGCACTGCCGCTGATCGCAGCTTCCCATCATATAGCTGGACACTATATGTATTTGTATTAGACGTTAATTATCATTGGTGTCGCAGTGCGCCCGTCCCTCCTCCTCTCATCTCTCCTCATTGGCAGCGCGGCACAGCAGGGAGGGAGAGAGTAACTCTGTCACTCCTGTGCTGCTGAGGGAACATGAGCGCGCTGACAGCAGCGTTCTGTGATAGCGAGCTGGATGCATTATCGGCAAGGTTAGATGCCGATAACTTAAAAAATCATGAATATCGGCCGATAATATTGGCAACTCCGATAATCGGTCGATCCCTACTACATTTCAAATTGTAAAATTAAACTGCTTTGTAAGCGGCCTTCATAAAAAATTTCCTACAGTTTTGCTGCTGTAGAGTGTGTGTACCTCCTTCACCTATGTGACTGTCCTGCTGAATCTTACAGCGCACTACAACTGGATGTGTCTACTCTCTCTGCTTTCCCCCTTCCTTGTCTCAGTCTTAGGGCCCTTGTACACGACCGTATGCCCTCAGAGACATACGGTCCGTGAGCAGGCCATATGTCCCGGAGCAGCATTGATCATGCGCACGGGAGCACACAGCATCATCGATTTTAATGATGCTGAACACGTCCAGCTGCCAGCGGGGCTATTGTCCCACACTCATAAGATCATATGAGTGCGGGACAATAGGCCCGACATGCACATCATCATGGTCATCTATGATGCTGTGTGCTCCCGTGCGCACAATCAATGCCGCTCCGGTTCATATGGCCCGCTCACGGACTGTATGTCTTTGAGGGCATATGGTCGTTTGCAAGGGCCCTTAAAGATATCAGTTGGAAGAGGAGAAGGTTGTACACTGCAGGTCAGAGTGTGGATAGGGGGGGTGAAAATCCAAGGAGAGCAACTGACACAGGCTGTAGATGGGGAAGAAGCACACACAAGGTAAACAGCAGTGGGATGACAGGAGTGTCACATATGCTATGTACAAGTGTAGGGAGAGAATAGAGCACCCATGGAAGAATCTGGAGGGGGAGAGAGAATTGCACAGGCAGTGTACGTAGTGAGAGAACCTACGGCAGACTCTGCAAGGAGAGGGAGTATATGTATTGAGAGAACCCACGGCAGACTCTGCAAGGGGAGGGAGAATAACACAGGCAATGTATGTAGTGAGAGAACCCATGGCAGACTCTGCAAGTGGAGGGAGTATAACACAGGCAATGTATGTAGTGAGAGAAGTTCGAACCCACCGCAAACTCTGCAAGGAGAGGGAGTATAACACAGGTTCTATATGTATTGAGAGAACCCACGGCAGACTCTGCAAGGAGAGGGAGTATAACACCGGTTCTGGATGTAGTGAGAGAACCCACGGCAGACTCTGCAAGGAGAGGGAGAATAACACCGGCTCTATATGTAGTGAGAGAACCCACGGCAGACTCTGGTATCTCAAATTCCTTAGCATCATTGATAGTCAGTACAAGTGGGAGGATATGCCTCATGGGCTGTAGAAGGAGAAAATCGGTACAAAAATCAAGGGCTAGTGAAGACAACAGCATCCTGGACATGTGGATGAGTCCCTCACAGCATAACTTATTGGGAGGGACTCAGCCACATGAGAGAAGTCAGAAATTAGGAGCAGGTTGTAGACCGAATGTTAGGGGTCAGAGAAAGAAGAGTACAGACTGAAACTTAGTGCAACATTTTTTTTTCTTACTCAAGATAACCTCTAACATATGTAAGAATGATGTTTTCCATGTCGGAGGTCTCTATAGCCTTTAAATGCATTTCTTCCTCCTTATTCACAGACTAATGAGCACCAGTCATACGTGCCGCCGCAGAGCGACTTTGAAGACGGTATTGGTATAATTTGTGCTTCACTATAATTACTTGTGTTACTAACAACATTGGGGTCACTAACGGTTCTAAGCAGATAAATGACCCGTGTCCGCTGCATTAATCACGTCATTTAATACATAAATAAAACCTGCACAAAGCGGTCACCCGAGTCATCTCTACCTATCATAGTCCTTCTCACATCAAGCGCTACTCCCGTGTGCACCCCTGTATTTATACGCCCGCCAGGGGGTCAAATTAGTTCTAAGGAAATTACCATTTATCAAAGTGCCCTTTAGCTTCACAAGATTTCTTGTCTTTTCTGATATTTACAGAATACCGCCCCTTACCTTCACCCACGCGTTCATCCCTGCGTTCTCCTGGTCCCTCGTCACGAGTCAAGGAAGGGCACCGTGTTTCCTTTGCAGAATTGACCATTTCAGAGCTGTACCCAAAGAAAGAGGAATTGGCCCGACGATCAGAAATTAACGACAATCTTGCCTGCGCAGGAAAACATACATTAGATACACCTACATCGGGGCTCAGCTTCAAAAATACCTACCTCACGTCCACCCCAGTAAGGAAGGAGGATGCCGGCAGTGAACGGGCGAGGGTTGACAGCAACGTCTTTAGTGGCATTGGACAGAGCACAGAATCCAGAGATCATCTTAAGTCTGTGGAGGAGTCAAGCAGAGATAGACTACTGAGACTGAGCTCAGGTAAGTCGTACAGCCTCCTGCCATACAGCAGGGACCATCTTTGAATCCCTTTAGTAATCTGTTGGATTTTCCCTTTGTAGATCTTTATGTGACCACACATCTGACTGACCCCCCTGCGTCTTCAAATTCACTCTCTGCCTTAAGAAAAGGTTTTACCGATGTGTCCAAGACCTACGCGCTGCCGTCTAAACTCGCATTGGCAAATACCCATCTGTCCACAGGAAAAAGTATGAGCCGCCCCGAATTTAACAGAGACTACAAGAACTCCTGGAACCTGGATAGACCATCTGCCACAAAGTTTGACAGCCTGACCGTGCCACCGAATGGACTGAAAAGAGCCAGCAGCCTGAACTCTCTGCTATCTCCTACAGTCAGCAGTGTGAGTGTGCATCTACCTGCCGGTGGTATGTGGGCACAGGGATGCCTGGTACTGCAGAGATACCCAGCACTGAGCTAACCGTGGTTGTAGGGCAGGCATCCTCAAACTGCGGCCCTCCAGCTGTTGTAAAACTACAACTCCCACAATGCCCTGCTGTAGGCTGATACCTGTAGGCTGTTCGGGCATGCTGGGAGTTGTAGTTTTGCAACAGCTGGAGGACCGCAGTTTGAGGATGCCTGTTGTAGGTTATTATATAAAGATAAGTTCAGCATCTTTGGAATGTACTTTGTTTCAATTGCTCCATTTCAAGAGCTCTGCTTGTTTTCAGTGAATGGAAAACCTGTACAGCTGAGAGTTTGCTGCAATGTTATGCACAATACACAAGCAGCGCAAACCTCTCAAGGCAAAAGTTGTGTAAATTTATGTGAACGATCATGCTCTTTACAGGTGCCCATACATTTTAAAGGGTCACTGGGTTTTGAGAACTTTTGATAGGTTAGAGACATAGCAAAAGTTTTGATTGGTGGGGGCCCGAGCGCTGAGACACCCACCAATCTGTACATTGAGGATAGCGAAGTGTGTGCATATCATGCACCCTCTCTTCCCTGCTGGAGATGAAGCGAGACAGACTCCATAGAAGTCTATGGGTCCGTCTCAATTCAGTCCCCTGCAGCGAGGAGAGAGAGATATGCATGCACTTATCTCTCCTCATTCTAGCGATCGCTGGGGGTCTCAGCACTCACACCCCCAACAATCAAAACTTAATGTTTCTATGACATATCAAAAGTTTTCTCAAAACTCAGTGCCCCTTTAATTCCTCCTCCATACGTGCTTGGTTTGGCCAAGAATGTATCTGTTTTTAATCTCAAGAGGAGAAAGCTGCCAATGACTCCAAGTTCAGCCAACGATAATCTGATATATATAGAGGGGCCTTAATTCAACTAAGATTGTCTAGACTGGGTACACTGTAACAAACTTTCAGCTGTGAGAAGTCCTTTATTTTTCATTCAGGTTTTTATTTTACTGACTGCAAGCAGAGATCTTAAAAACATAAAAATGTAAATATGAAGTGTAGTAAAAAGTTGCATGGATTAAAGGGGTTATCCCACAAAAATTATTTGTCTATCCACCGGATAGGTGATACGCATCAGATCCCAGGGGTCTGACTGCTGGAAACCCCACGATCCTGAGAATGAGGGGTTCCCAAGTCTCCTCTCTAAATGGAGCAAGTGTGCGCCTGTCAGTCCACCAGTCCATTCACTTCCATGGAATTGATGGAGTACTTGTCTACATCCGCCCCATAGATCTGAATGGAACGCTGGACCGACATTTGCACTAACGCTCCATTCAGAAAGGAGACTTGGGGATCCCAGCAGTCGAACAACCCTCCCCTACCTCGACCTGATATTTGCATAGCTGAGCAATAATTTTCATTGAATAACCTCTTTTAATGTTTAGCTATAAGACCGATGTCCATAGATCTGCCATAATATATGATGCAATACAGAGGCGGCACTTTCAGCGTTTGGGTCTTATATTGGGCCATTATCACAAGGTAGTTCATAGGTATCTATTACAAAATTTTTCAGAGTGACGATCTGCCGAGCGGAAATGAGCTGAAAACAAGGGTCAGCTCCGGGAGCAGCGAGGCCCCTAGTGTCAATTACGTCCTGCACCAGCTGATGGACTTGGTAGACCGCTACTGGAATGGTTCAGGATCCCTTCTGCAGAACCACAGGTTCCTGGGTACGAACACTACATTTAGTATTAGGACTGTAGTGCATTTCAGGGTCTGAAAAGCTGACCTCCATATACTGCTTATTTCATACCAGTACCTGCTCAAGATCTGCTCTCACGGCTGATGTCAGCGAGACAGACGGTGGATTCTACAGTCAGCCACAGACGAGATGAAGACGGCGAGACCACAGTAGGTTGTGTGTGACATACACTGCTCCAACCATGGACATACAGGTGGCCACGTACCTGCACCCAGGGTCACCTGCTGTTGGACTCCACACTTCCATCACATCTGATGGGAAAAAAAAATATATAGCTCTGTAGGCAACCCAGCGGATCCCTCGGCAAAATCAGATAGACCCTAATACATGTCTGGCAGCTTCTTATCCTCCTCTATAATGACAGGGGGAAGGCAGATCTCCTTAAAAACATGGCTGCCTGCTTCCTGAAACCACACCGGTCCATGGGTCATATCTGGAATTGCATCCCAGCTCCATTGAAGTGAATGATGCTGAGCTGCAATACCACACGCATAAATTCCAGAGTAAATGCAGTACAAAGTAAGTGAATGGGGTTTTAAAAAATCCATTGCGTTACAGCAGATTTTTGCCATGCTGCCCATTTTTCGAATCCACATAAAGTCCCCACCTGTTGAAGGAACATTGTGGATGTTCAGCATGGGTTTCGGTGATTGCTATGCCAAGCGTAAAATCTGCAGTTATATTCACATTACACATGGAGATTGTGTAGTAAAATGTTTAGGCAGGATAAGCAACGGTGTGTGACTCCGCCATTAGGATATATCCTCATGGGGCATAAATGCTGTAGAATAGTGGGCAGAAAATCTGATTTAGGCCGAAAGCACACGGCCGTGAGCGGTCCGTGGTATCCCGGCCTGGCATCCTGCCGACAGCAGGAGCGCACGTAGTCATTGGTTGCTATAACGCCGTGCACTACATGCCGCCGCTGCACTACAGTAATACGCTCGTATAGATCATTTGGCCTTAATCAAATCTCATCCACACATTGAGTGTCATTTACTAACATCCCTACACCGGTTTTTGGCATAAAAAAAAACATTGCAAGAACTCTTTTTGAGACTTTTTGCATGCCAGCACAATATTTTGTTGCATCAACGTTTTTCCGTTGTCCTCACCACTTGGGAAGGGCCAGGACATTGGCCATGGCAAATTTACTAACATTTACACCTAGAAACAGGTGTAAATGTTGGTAAAAAAAATTCTCCACTCACAGACTGTTGTAGATGAGGATTGTCTGGCGGCACAGAGGGGAAACAGACCCCTAGTGTGTGTATAAAAAAATAAAATAAAATCCTCATGGAAATTGCCATGCGGATTTTATGCTCCCAGCGTGTCAATTTATGCTGCCGATTTCATTCTTTGCATTGAAGGTGAAATCCACAACAAATCCGCCGGTAACTTGTTTTCTTTCCCTTAGGATTCCATAAAACTAAAGTTGGTAAAAGTCATGGAGGAAAATCATTTCCTACGGACCAAAGTGTATAAACTGGAGAACCAGGCCGCTCGTAACGAAGGGTCGGCAGCCTGGTCTTTACCCCAAGGTATTTTCTCTTAAGACGGTGCTGTGCTGGGATTGTTTAAAGCTCCTCAGTCGCAGTAATCTAACAGAAGCTTTTTGTTTTCAGAGGATCTGCGGCAGAAGTACGAGCAGCTGAGCCTTCAGGTGGAATCATTACAGCAGCAGCTGGAGAAAACCAATAAACTGCAGGAGACGGTTCACCTGTTACACAACAGCCAGAGGTACATGTACTATAGACACTAATGGGTTCTCCAGCTGCCGGTCCAGAAACACTGGCATTCTCATATTGGAGAGTTAGACCTAGAAATTATTATCAAATAAAATACTCTTTAGGGTTCGGCTATACGGCAATTTTGGCAGTGACGGCTGCTGCGCGACTAAAAATCACAGTGTAGCCGGGCTGCTGTAGGAACCAATGAGATTGCAACACGCAAAAAAATAAACCCAACACTGCTGGATTTGTTGCGATTCGCATTACGCAGAAAACATACAAGTCACACTGAGCTGTCATGGCCAAAATCACTATGTGACCGTACCCTTATGCCTCTCATTTCTGTGCCCCGCAGGTCATTAGTCTCCACTAATGAATACCTCCTGGAGCAACTTCAGAAAATCTCTCCCAACACAATCTCCAGGCCTTCGCGAGGAACTTCCCCTGACAGGACTGGAATGCAACGATACCTCTATTCTGAGCCTGGCGAGCCCAGCACCCCGACATCTCACAGCACTGGGCACTACAGGACTCCGGAGAGGCTCAGCCTGTGCCCATTATAAAGCCACAGTCGTTTTACACATCCTCCCATCACGAAATGCACCCTTCAATCACAAGGAGCAGCCATTCCATGATTTCAGATGTTTTCGGGCCAAATTAAAGTGCCACAAAATGAGTTTTGCATAGTATTGACTGGTATTATAGACCACGTGTCGGGTACCAGCCCCACAGATTGGTGCGCAGAGCATCGGAGCTACCCATTAGGTGTGTTAGCTGCTTTTGGTTCATACGCCCATCATTGCGAGTGCCACAATACTCAGGAACAGGGTCTGGTTATTTTATCACATGGCCAATGAGTATATTGTAATGTCTATCATGAATTCAGGAAGTTTGTAACTTTATGTACATTTTTTTTTTTTAACTAATCATTTGACTAATTGACTGTTTTTATATAAACTATCATGTGAAATGATTTACTCCGTTCTTGTGATATATGGGGGTTATCCTTATGTGCAGAACAGTCCAGAACAACCTCCATGGTGGACATTGGGTCAGTCAGTGATGGCATATCCTACTGATACTCATGGGTATAAAAATGGGGGGGAGGGGGGGGCATCAGCGCTTAAACTTTTTAATTGGTCTGTGCAGCTTACTTGATATAACAAAGCACACACACTCCATGCTAGGAGAGACTTAAATAACTATAGCCATGAATCCCAAAAACAGAGACCTGCTGTGAATGGATAGCTGGTATAGTATGGGGCTTATGAAAATAGCCGAGCAAATGTACTTGACTATTTTCAGTAGTCCCATAGCTGTAAATGGAGTATGCTCTTAAAGGGGTTTTTCAGGTGTTTGATATTGATAACCTATCCTAGGGATAGGTCATCAATATCAGATTAGTGGGGGTCTGACTCCAGGCACCACCGCCGATCAGCTGTTTGAGGTGGCCATGTCCTCCTCACAGCTTACCAAGCACAGTGCCGTCCATTGTATAGTGGCTGTGCCTGGTATTGCAGCTCAGTCTCATTCACTTGAATGAGACAGAGCTGAACCTAGGCCATTTGGCTGATAAATGTGACATCACAGGAGTAGGCAGAGGCTGCTGTTGCCAGGAGTGGGACCCCCCCACTGATCATATATTGAGGACCTATCCTGAGGATAGGCCATCCATGTCAAACCCTTTACTTAATAGATGTGGGTCTCATGGGTGCAAGTCCCGCAACGAAGACATTTATGGCATATCCTATCAAGATGCCGCAGATGGTATTACCCAGATATACTTACATATTTAACAGCTGACTATCGAATGGCTGCATTAGTTAATGTGACAACAGACAGGACATTACACATTTGCAGGAACATAGGCAAGTGGCTTTTTTTCTTTATGCTACTAACTTTCGTCTGCCTGACTATACAGGCGCAACCCATGTACATTGTAGGTTGTACCCAGGCCTGGATTATGTGCACAATGTATGGCACATGATTCAGGACGTGCCAGGAGCCCAATTACACCGGGGAGTGTGGCACTGGCCTGGTAGGGGCATTGTCATAATCAATGTGATAGTTGTAAGCCACATGAAAGGGGACACATGTTAAAAACAAAAAAATAACCCACTTTAAATTCTTTACAGCACTCCTGATATGGTTGAAGGTCTGAAGCATAAAACCTTTTAGTTGCCTGCTTTTGCACCCGTTCAATTTCCTCTCTTTTTGTAGGTGGGGTCTCCAGATCTAGACAGAGTATTCCAGATACGTTCTCACTAGCATTCTGTACAGAGGGTTCACAAACTCTTCCTACTGGTTATACAGTGGCACGCAAAAGGTTGGGCACCCCTGATCAAAATGACTGTTACTGTGAACAGTTAAGCGAATATGAAATGATCTCCAAAAGGCATAAAGTTAAGGATGACACATTACCTTTATATTTTAAGCAACATTTTTTTTTTTTTTCATCTTTTACACTTTCAAAGTAACAAAAAAGGAAAGGGCCTGAAGAAAGACTTTAGGCACCCTGTATGGTTAGTACCTAGTACCACCCCCTTTCGCAAGTATCAGAGCTTGTAAACACAGTTTGTAGCAGGCAAGACTTTCAATTCTTGTTTGAGGGATTTTAATCTATTCTTCTAGTTCGGCGAGATTCCTGGGCCATCTTGAATGCACTGCTTTTGAGGTCTGTTCACAGGTTTTCAGATCAGGGGCCTGTGAGGGCCATGGTAAAACCTTCAGCTTGCACCTTTTGAGGTGTGTTTAGGATCATTATCGATTTGCAGAAGCCATCCTCTTTTCAACGTTGGCTTTTTTTTTTTTTTTTTTTTTTTTTTTTTTACAGTTAGTTGTTTGCTTCCAGAATTTGCTGGAATTTTATTGAATCCATTCTTCCCTCTACCTGTTAAATGTTCCCCATGCCATTGGCTGCCACACATCCCCAAAGCATAATTAATCCACCCCCCATGCATAACCCTTTCTTGATGCAGCAATTTTCTGTTTTGTTTTACCACCGAATGCAGACATTAGCCACAGGTGCCTGCTGTATGAAACAGCAGCCACCCGGCAGCTATAACACTCGCTCTGCTCCAAGCAGAAAGCGGCTGTCGGGAAGCAGTTAATGGATGGAGAGGTGTTCTATTCATGAAATTCTGTGCCCTTTTCTCTCCGATTGGTCCACAGGACTTGTTATTTTGTAAACTTCTGTCTCTGAATTTTGTGGTGAAGATGTAGATGTTTTCTTCTGACACACATTTGTGCAGGTGTCTGAACAGTAGAACAATGTACCACGACTGCAGAGGCTGCCAAGTCTTCCTGAAGGTCTCTTACAGGCAATCAAGGGTTTCCGATTTGCCTTTCTCGCCATCCTACAAGCAGCTGTCTGACATTTTTCATGGTCTTCCAGACCTCCTCCGTTCCTGTTAACTGCCATTTCTTAATTACATTTCGAACTGAGAAAATGGTAACCAAAAAAAAACACATTGCTTTTTTTTTAGCTTTCTCCTGCTTTGTGGGCCTCAACTATTTTCAGAGTGTTAGGAAGCTGCTTAGAAGAACCCATGGCTGCAGTTCTTTGGGACAAGGTTAGGAGTCTGGGTATTTATAAAGCTTTGAAGTTTGCTTCACCTGGCTTTTCCTAGTGATGATTGTGAACAAGCCTTCAGACTATCAGGCTACCTCTGTCAAAGTTATCCGAGTGCTAACATCTCCTTGGGTTCCCATACTTTTTCAAGGTACACCTTTCCTTTTTTACTCTAAAATTGTACAAAACAAATACACTGATATTGCTTAACACAGTGTTTCCCAACCAGTGAGCCTCCAGCTGTTGCAAAACTACAACTCCCAGCATGCTTGGACAGCCTTTGGCTGTGCGGGCATGCTGGGAGTTGTAGTTTTGCAACAGCTGGAGGCACACTGGTTGGGAAACACTGGCTTAACATGTTGAGATAATTTCTTCAACTTACTTAACTGTTCACAGTAACAGTAATTTCGAGCAGGGGTGCCCAAACTTTTGCATGCCAGTGTACCTCTAGTTATACACTTCCATTCTTTGGACCATTTATCCAGAGAAGTTAATTATTTTTTTCCATGTT
Organism: Bufo gargarizans; assembly: GCF_014858855.1. NCBI lineage: Eukaryota > Metazoa > Chordata > Amphibia > Anura > Bufonidae > Bufo > Bufo gargarizans. Next base: position 113,181,609 of record NC_058089.1, read on the forward strand.
ACAAGCCCCTCCAGGAATATCTATCCTGTTACATACTTCATCAGCAAACCTTCTCCTAGGTCACCAACCAAAATATTAAAATGACCCAGGACAGACCCTTGAGGTCACCACTTGCAAACTGCCTCTAAGAATGCAACCATTAACAACCCTCCGGTGTCCATTACTCAGCCAACTGTGACTCCAAACTATCCAGGGTTTAAAGGGGTTGTGTCACTTCAGCAGATAGGATTTATCATGTAGAGAAAGTTAATACAAGGCACTCACTAATGTATTGTGGTTGTCCATATTGCCTCCTTTGCTGGCTGGATTCATTTTTCCATCTGATTATACACTGCTTGTTTCCAGGGGTTAGGACCACTGCCGCAGGTACGAGGTGCCCAGTACAGGTGCTGCTGCGCATGTGTGCCAATGTGCGATCCCATGGTCCTGGCCAACAGAGATAGGCCAATGCTTTTTCCTATAGTGTGCAAGCACAACCACCGCTGCTGGATTGCTGGGTGGTCATAACCATGGAAACAAGCAGTGTATAATGTGATGGAAAAATGAATCCAGGAAGCAATATGGCCAGAACACAATATATTAGCAAGTACCTTGCATTTATTATGTAGAGGAAGTTATTTGCCGAGGTGATACAACCCCTTTAGGTCCCATCTTCAATTCACATCGGAGGGATGGAATTATTATGCCATTGTAAGCCACATATTCTACACGTCATACATGTGAATTTGCCATTGATTTTACCCTTCCTAATGTAAAGGGTTAAATCCGCATCAAAATCCACCTGCAAGACACAGATTTTGCTATAGATCTGTCCATGAAGTGAATCTACACCAAGTGTGAATAAAACTCTTATTTTCACAAATGGATGTCCTTGACCTGCAAAGGAAAGGGGGGGGGATAGAAGTGCGGTGAAAGGAGACATTACACGTGAAGTGCTGGTGTCAACAGTTTACACGTTTATTACAGATGCAAGGATTCCTGCGCACATTGTAAACAGCAGGTTATGGTTAGTACTACATTCCCTTCTCTAGCACCGCTGGGACCTATACTAGTCCCAAAGCATAACACCAATCAAAACCTGCCATCTCCAGTCCCTCTTCCCTTCACAGTCCTCACTAACAGGGGTCTAGGAAGCTGAGATACAGGAGCTGTTTGCATGGTCTTCATTTTGCATTGCGGTGTGAATGGTCCTGTGCCGTCTACTCATCAGCAATGAATCTGTTCTCTCGCTCATTACCAATATCCCCCACCCCCCAATTACAGAGAGACAGCCATACAGTGAGGGGACCCTGCATACAACTCCTTCCATCTCAGCTTCCTGGATGTGGGGTACCGTCTATAACGATCATTATCATATATTTATATAGTAAAGCCTCATTCAGATGGTCATGTGGTTATACCGGAAATAACACCCAGACGCTACAGCAGTAAGTAAAGCGGGGGGGGGCCCAAGTATTACATCCAGAATACAGAGGGTTAAATACATGTACAGGATGCTCACCCTGAATTAACATTAAAAAGGATTCAGGATAGATCATTAATATCTGATCAGTGGGGGGGGGGGGCTGACTCCTGCCAATCAGCCGTTGGAAGGGGCCACCTCGCTCAGTGCTGCCACCTCTGCAGCTCAAATGAATGAGCTACAATACCAAGCACAGCCACTATAGAGCATGCGGCGCTGTGCTTGGTATACTATGAAGAGGCCACAGCTCTTGTCCCAGCACCATAACCCCTTTGGTGGGTGAACCGGAGTCAGACCACGACTGATGAGATACTGAAGAAATATCCAGCGAGAAGTCATGAATATTTAGGCACCTCTAAAAAATCACCAGTTCAATGTACATTCCCCCTTAGCTATGGGAGTGATCCCAGTCATCTGCAGCATTGGTTTATCAGCATCTCCAGTCTGGATGGGACACAGGCCGCCATCTGGCCATTTCTACAGCTAAAAGGGAGCAATTAACCAGCATCAGGAATTACTGTTTAACCAATTGTCCAATATAGTCATCATTAGTTCAGAAGTGTAGAGGCCGGGACCAATCCAGCCACAGAAGAGAGAACATTCAGAGGTCTCCTCGTCCTGGGACAGGTAAAAGGAACACATAGGGCTGTGGTAACACATGATAAAGCATGACAACTGTAAGTGAATGGAGACTGAATCTTAAACAGAGAGAACTATACACCCACACGGGTGAGCGTTAGCTACCAATCGCCTACTACACCGGAAGGATCTGTTTAAGGCTGGATTCACACATTTAGTTTTTGGTGCAGCCGGGAGTGGCCCATAAAAGAAGGGGGGGGGGGGGGGAAATCAAAATATATATAATTCTCCAGTCTATTGTAAGTGTATTTCCCATGAAATCCAGCATCTAAATGTGTGGCCACAGCATAAAAGTATATTCGCAGATTTGTAAATATAAGGTATTCACATTCAGCAGATTTATTGCAGAAATTTCTGCAACTGAACATCTGTTCCCTTCATCTTAATGCGGTTGTTTCTGCAGCAGGAGCGAGGATTTCTGCACGTCCCATTAAGGCTACTTACACTTGCAGTAGCCTTTTCCGCGGCGTGCCGTAGGTTTATTCTGGACGCCTCTCGGCATGTTTGCCGTGCTGCGGCCAGACCTCCGGCCCATCCCCATTATGGTAAATGGGGCCGGAGAGGACTTCCAGCAGCACGGATCCGGCAGGCTGTTCTAGCGACAGAAAAGGCTAGCGCAAGTATGAAAGTAGCCCAAGATGAATGGGAGAGGCGAGGTAATTCCTGCAACAAATCTGCCATGTGGGAACATATCCCAACGGTATCTAGGAGAAGCTCATATTCACTTAAAGGCCAGGTCCACTTTTTTATTTATTTTATTTTTTATTGTGCCAATGTATCCAAAAAAAATTCCCAACTTTACAGAAGGCCTTTAATAAAAAAAAATGACTTAAAGGGGTTTTCTCATCTCAGACAATGGGGGCATATCGCTAGGCTATGCCCCCATTGTCTTATAGGTGCGGGTCCCACCACTAGGACCTGCACCTATATCGAGAACGGAGCCCCGAAAGTGAAGGAGAGCGCACTGTGCATGCGCAGCTGCCCTCCATTCATTTCTATGGGGCCGCCCAAAATAGCCGAGCACTGGCTCGGCTATTGCAGTCTGCCCCCATAGAAATGAATGGGAGCATAGGCTGCTCATGCGTGGCACGCTCCCATTCACTTCTATGGGAGAGGTGGGGATTAGCGCTTGGTGGTGGACAGACCCCAGGAAATCTAGGGGTCCTCCCGTCACATCGCTCCCCGCTCCGTTCTCAATAAAGGTGTTGGGACCCGCACCTATTAGACAATGGGGACATATCCTAGCGCTATGCCCCCATTGTCTAAGATGGGAATACCCCTTCAAGGTTTTGTTTCTACAGCTCCTATGCAAACCTATGTGTCTCCATGGTAACAGAAACCCTGCGTACACTGATCCTGTGGTCAGTTTCTTCCATCACCCCCCTAATTCTTGGTAACCCACTGAACGTAGTTAAAGTTGGGAACAGGTGGAAGAAAGGTTTGTCTGCAGTCTGTTACCATGGAAATAACTGCACCAAAAAGACTGGAAATCATCAATGAAGACCTATTGCAAAGTCACTTCATTTTAGATGCATTCGGACAACAACAAGAGTTGGTTGTGAAGGTGGACAAACCCTTTAAGAGTAGATTTTATTGTGCCATTAGGATTTATTAAGGAGATTTGGTGACTACACCCGTCTGTCGCTGTGCACATCACGTTACCTGCTTTCTAATGGTTAAAAAGTTTGCAGCACAAGTCTGTAGATAAAAGAATCTGAGGTTACATTCCCTGGCGTCTGCTCCTACAAATAGTCCTAACAGGATACAAAAAGCAAGAGAAATAATTATTAAAAATCGGAGGTTAACCCTTCCCTGCCACGAGCAGAACACACATTAGTCTCTGTATCAAGCAGCAATGGCAACAAATGTTTCCGTTTATTGAATGAACATAAAACACAAGTGATTAAAAGGAAAAAATAAAAATATAACATTCCCTATTCCTCTCACCAGGACTGATGTGTGCTTGTGTGACAGGTACTGCCGTGTACCCCTTCACCCAATAAAGCAACCCATTAATCCATGCACACTGGGAGCAGCCATTTTGTGGGTGGAGCCAGCAGCTGATCACTCGCTACAACAGTGCAGACCTTGGTTCCGCTCACAAACATGTCCGTCCCCGGGTGCTCTGTAAGACGTCAATTTCCAAACCTCCCCCCTTCACAAAAAAAAAAAAAGTGCTAGATGTGGAGTTATCAAACATGGTATTTACAATTTTAATATTCTAACTGTATTTACACGACAAAAGAAAGGCATTATTAAAACCATTATCCTACAGACGTCAGATATATGTAGTGTCTAGTTCATCACAACCCCTATCCAATCCCGCAGGTGCATCCAATAAAGGGGCAAACATCTCGCTCATTGCCAAAAAGCTCTGCAGAAAGAAGCCGAAGCGTGCATGCAATTCCTGGGGGGCTCAGCAGGATCCCGCAAATGCAGACCCCACCCTTCTGCTAACATTCAGCTTCTCCTCCGCCATCCAGGAGCGCAGGGATTAAAAATAAAATTGATATGAAACACATCGGTTCCAGATGAGGTTAAAATCCTGGTTGGAGATCCGCAAGGTAAAAACTGAAAGCCTGCTCTTTAATGGAGGAAAGTAAGACAGACCCCGTCTTCTTCCATATAGTCAAAGCCATCGTTAAGAGCTGGAGTCCACTGGTCGCCCCCTTTTCCGCTTTGAGAGCAGCCGGCGTTAGGTCTGCAGAGTGTTCTCCTCTTTACTGAACGGAAGGACAGATCCGGGCTTCACCCAGGACAGACCAGTAGCATGGAGGCTTTTATTCTGCTCCTCAGATTTCCTCTAAACAGAAAACAAGAGAAATGCAGCTGAACAACAGTCATGGTCAGGGGGCTGCGGCGAGATAAGCGGCGTCACCACAAGCATCTGGTATCGGAGCAAGATTCTCAAGCTGCTCATCCACATTAGATGCATGTCACACAACCATCTGATGTAGGACTCTCCCACCAGTCCCTCTCTACACTCCTGTCCCTAATAAGACTACATGCACTCTCAGCCCAGCGTCCATGTACATGGGGAGTCAGGAGAGTGTGCGTTGGGACAGATTATCCAACCAACCGATTATAAAATTAAAGGGGTTATCCAACTCCTATAATGCCCCTCCAAATGCCCAGGCCCCTCACACAGATCGTACGTGCCTCGCTTCTGATGCCCGCACGACCGTTGCTGTACCTCCCCCTGTTGCCAGACGTTTTGACAGGGAGATGAAGCAGCGGCAGTTCGGGTATCAGAAGCGACGCAGGTGCCGGGGAGCGATGCAAGTACAATCAGTGTGAGGGGCCTGGGCATTATGGGGGTTGGATAACCCCTTTAAGCTTTACCAACATAAAAACCATTAAAACTAAAGGGGTATTCCCAGCTCGTGAATGGATGGTTTGTCGCCAGGCTAGGCCATCAATTTATGGTGGGGGTCTGATTCTGAGGCCCCAAACCCTATGAATGATTTGACATGCACTGTTTGCAGGGAAAATGCAGCCGACTCCATTCACTTGCACAGAACTGCGCTGCAGTACCCTGCACAGCCAGGTGCATGCGGTCATGCAGACAAACGTTTCGATCGGTTGGAGTCTGCGCGCTGAGACCCCCACTGAGCGCTAGAACGCAGAGAGAGAAGCGCTCACATATCACATGCTCTCTCCTCGCTGCAGGAGATGAATGCAACAGAAAGTCTATGGGTGCGTCTTGATTCAGTCTCCTGCAGTGAGCGCGATATGACAGCACTTCTCTCTCCTAACGATCGCTGGGGGTTCCAGCACTCAGATGCCCACCCATGAGAAATTGTGTTATGTTTCTATAAAATCTCAAAAGTTTTCTTAGGACTCTAACTCTTTAAGGGGAAGCACATCAGTCCTGTGGCCCCTTGATTCACAGGATCAGTGGGAACCCAAGAGGTCAGACACTCTCTGGCATATACATGATCAATAATGATAAAACCTTGTGAAAAGTGCTATGAAATGGAAGAAAGCCCTCCCCACATAAACTGGAGCCAATAAGGTAAATATGCTGCCCCCAATGGTGGCTGTAAATAACACGGGGTTCCAAATACAGTATATACCAACAGGCTGAATGAGCCGTACATAGAAAGTAACCCCCCGATCCACCAACTAAACAACAACCGAGGCCACACCGCTAATATGCAATCCGTATATAAATACCATGAGGTTGTCATATGTTATAACACGTGTTCAATGGGAGATATGAAGCCGACATTCCAATAATGGAATTATCATAAATCCCAAGTGGGAGATACGCCTGGTGCAAGAACACACCATATAGTCACCAATCTACCACTGAAAAACATGCAGCAGTCCTGAAGCCATAGCAGGGCAAGCAATCGAAACAGAACTATACGACCCAGTGCCCGACGTACGCGGCGCAGGCGCGCTTCTTTTTGGATGATTTAATAAAGATGTATTCTTGTAATGCCCTTTGTGTGCCTCTAATTATTTAGGAGTTTTTTTTTTTTATAGGTTTCCACACACCGTTTTGGATTTTGTTCAATTATTGGCGGTTGTTACTCTCTGGCATAGCTTAACGCTATATACCCTCCCTCAGTTTTCAAAATCCCTGCTTGCTGTCATTCTCGTTTACATCCCGAGGTCTACACCACAGGCTTTCCATTATACCATGATTAGGCCTCTAAATCTTCTGTAACAGATTCCGATACAATTTATTAAAAGGGGTTTAAAAAGACAGAGCATTACAGCAGAGACTTACCGATTACACCCCGTTCTCATCTTTGGCTGTGACTCCTCCTTCTGCCGATTGTCATGTGACCAAAACAGTGCAGCATTTGCGGCTCTACGGTAGGACGTTCTGTCCGCCGATCATGTGATCTCCCCTCTGGCTATCTATTAGATAAGGCACTCCGGTCATTCGCTTGCTCTTTTCTACATTGTAGGTGCACTATATCCTGCACGTTCTAGTTAAGGGGCGAGGATCGCGTGATTTGGAGGCCGTTTTGCTGCAATCGTAAACGCTGCACCTTTCTGGTCATGTGACCATCGGCAGAAGGAGAAGTCACAGCCAAAATTGAAAAATGGAGTGTAACTGTCAAGTTTCTTGTACACTGCTCTGTTCGCCGAGTGGACATTTCTGTTTTTTGGGGTTGGCTCAGTATATTATACTAGACCCCAGTGTAATCTATACATTATATGTGAGTTTTGTCTTATAGGTTGGTCTAAGACATTTCTAAGATTCCCAGCCCCAGTGGAATCGTAGATTTGCCTTTATGGCGCATTTTACTCCTTCAGATTTCACACTACTTTTTTTGTCCCACGTTTAACATATACACATATGTATATGTCATGTGTATACATTAAACATGGGACACAGCCCAAGATAGTAGCCTGCCTGGGATATACTACTACAGAATGGGTCAATCACCCCAATGTTATAGCCGCCCGCCCGCCCCCAATAATACAGAACAAGGAAAAAGTCGTGTGCAGATACTGCTGGAAGGAACCATTATATTAAAGTCATACTTTTTGTGCCAACATTTTTTCTCTGGCTTCATCGTGTAGTGCAGGATTCCAGGGGGAAAACCTGTGAAAAGGTCAAAAAATATATATGTGTATAGTTAAAAAGGGAAAAACAAAAATTAAGCAGCAAAAGTGAACCATACATTCATTTTCTGACAACATGACTACTATGGGGCCTGGCACTTAACCTGTTCTGTTTCAAATATAAATCTACTGCATTTACCAGTAGCTGCCTCTAGGGGGGGCTCAGTAAGATTTTTTTCCAGCAACCACAAATAGGGGGGTTTTCATACAGAGCTCCATATACAATATATGAAGCACCTGTTCCACTTATCCCAACATTGGAGTCAGTTAAAGTGGACGAGGCGGAGCACAACTTTTTGGTCATTTATGATGGAACTCATTGGAGGAGCCCACCAAGTGTATTCATCTTTTCTTACTACAGCTATGGGCTTTGCTGCAATGTTCTTTATATTTACAGACATGCCCTTCATTGTGCAGGGATAACAGCAAGTCAAGCAAACTTTATTTTGGGTTGCATCCGTTTTATTTCCCGCAGACGCAAGTCCGTGGCAATGCCGCATCCAAAATGCAACACCCAATGTGAATCCTCTGTTAGGGCTCATTTATGTTTAACCCTTATGATACCAGAGGTTTTTTTTTTGTTTTCAATTTTTTTATTTATTTTTTCTGTTCATATATCCATATGAGGGCTTATTTTTTACGGAACTAGTTATACTTACTTATGCCACCTTTTAATATGGCATACAATAAAGTGGGGGGAAAATTCCAAGTGGGGTGGAATTGAAAAAAATAAAAATAAGCTATTGCTCTGACCCCCATAACTTTTTTATAGTTATATCTACTGAGCTGTGTGGGGGCTAATTTTATTTGCAGGACAATATGTAGTTTTTATTGATACCATTTTGGAGTGTGTGATTTTTTGATCACATAATATTTTGGGGGGTAAGAAGCAATGAAAAAAAAAATGGTGAATCGGCCATTTTGACCATTTTTTTCCACCAGGCCATTCACCGTATTAAAAATATTTTTATATATTTTAAATGTACGGGCAGTTTCAGATGCGGTGGTGTCTATGAGGAGGTTAAGATTTTTTGTTATTTATGCATTTATATTTATTCTACGGAAAGGGGGGGGGGGGAGAAAAGGAGTGATTTCAATTTTTATATTTTGAACCCTTAGGCCCCTTTCACACGGGCGAGTTTTCCGTGCGGGTGCGATGCGTGCGGTGAACGTATTGCACCCGCACTGAATCCGGACCCATTCATTTCTATGGGGCTGTGCACATGAGCGTTGATTTTCACGCATCACTTGTGCATTGAGTGAAAAATCGCAGCATGCTCTATATTGTGCGATTTTCACGCGACGCAGGCCCCATAGAAGTGAATGGGGTTCTCGAAAATCGCATAGCATCCGCTATGCGATTTTCACGCATGGTTGCTAGGAGACAGTCTATACACTGTATTATTTTCACTTATAACATGGTTATAAGGGAAAATAATAGCATTCTGAATACAGAATGCATAGTATAATAGTGCTGGAAGGGTTAAAAAAAATAAATAAAAAAAAGTTAACTCACCTTCTCCTCTTGATCGCGTAGTTCCCGGTCTCTTTACTTCTTGAATGGGCTGTGGGGTGGGCTAAAGGACCTGTGGTGACGTCAGATCACATGCTCCATCACCACGGTGATGGACCATGTGATTGGAGCATGTGATCTGACATCACCACAGGTCATTTAGCCCACCCCACAGCCCATTCAAGAAGTAAAGAGACCGGGAACTACGCAATCAAGAGGAGAAGGTGAGTTAACTTTTTTTTATTTATTTTTTTAACCCTTCCAGCACTATTATACTATGCATTCTGTATTCAGAATGCTATTATTTTCCCTTATAACCATGTTATAAGTGAAAATAATACAATCTTCAGAACATCAATCCCAAGCCCGAACTTCTGTGAACAAGTTCGGGTTTGGGTACCAAACATGCGCGATTTTTCTCACGCGAGTGCAAAACGCATGACAATGTTTTGCACTCGCGTGGAAAAAAAAATAAAAAAAATCGCGCATTTTCCCGCAACGCACCCGCCTCTTATCCGGGCAAAAAAACTGACGCCCGTGTGAAAGAGGCCTTATGGTTCTTATAAATCCATGAAGAGAGCAGAATTGCTCATTTCTCATGTTGTCCACCTGCTGGCCAAAATATGAATTGCAGCTTTAATACCCTGGGTTTCTTCAGAGAGACCCAGCGCATTGAAATCAATTACAGACATCCTCATTGGCTTCAGAGGATGCCAATAAGAAGCCCAGAAGCACGAGCTTCCAGGTTTTTCACCCTTTAGATGCCGTGATCACAGCATCTAAAAGGCTTTAATAACCACGATTGGCATTATTGCCAGTTGAAGTCATTAGCCACAGGTCTCTGCTGAGCGGGCGCCATGTTTGCCCATTGCTCCAGCACAGTACATGTATGGTCCTAGTAGCAAGGGGGTTAAAAAAAAAAATAAAATTAAAAAAAAAAATCCAATATGGATAAAACACGAGTGATTGAGTGATATATGGACAAATACAGAACTAAAGGATTCAGTTTTGTCCCTGTAGGAGGACAAAAATGTAATTTTCAGGTCACTTACATAATTGCATAGGGATCTTCTATTTTCGGCTGGTCGAATAAGTGGCTGTTGCATAGTTTAACACTGTCTACCACTTTGCTCTTAAACAGCTGAACATCTTTGTCATATCTAACAAAAAAATAAAAATAAAAAAATAACACATTTCCCTAAAGTCACAGCAACATAAACCACATTTCTTATATTAAACCTAAACACATCACTCACAGCACTGCAGCTTCTGGGTTCAAAGGGCTGCTCGTGTCTATCTTGTAGAAGATCCGCCTGGCGTACATGAGCACCTGCCATACATGGTTGTGGTTTCTCCTACAAAACAGAAAGATTGAACATGCAGATTTGCCATAAGAGCACCAAAAAAAAAAAAAAAAAAAAAAAAAAGCTATATCGTCTGCTGAGTGGCGAATTGGGAGACTCTGGCACTGCTTTGGTCGGTGACTCACACTGCAGATTTCACAATCCCTTCTATAGGTAATCCGATAAACTCACCTCCACTTTGCAAACGCTCTTTTTACATCCAGTTCGCCGGAGATGGGATCCACGAGAGGGTGGAAGACGGGGATGTCAAAGACAAGGCGCTGAAATACAGAACAAAGACGTCAGCTAAGGGGCGACACTTCAGCGCCACAAATACCCAGCGACATCTCTAGGAAACACTGACCGGACACTCCCCGTCGGGATAGTTGTCAGGGATGTACACTGTGAATTTAAAAACGCCGTCCTGGTAGAGGCCATGTCTGATGAAGATCACACCAAACCACACTGCAAATAAAAGGACGGTCATTGGGAGAGGAGAGCAGAATTCAGGACCTCAGGAGCATCATTGAGAGGATGTGACTAGAGATTAGATTACTGCCCATCATGGCAGGTGGAGGTCGTGTGTGGTACTGCTGCTCTGCCCTATTGACTACAATGGAGCCGAGCTGCAATACCAAACACCACCCATGGCACGTCCAGACACTGATCATACACAGGTCTTGCTTAGACTAGGCTCACATCTGTGGCAGTGGGAGCCTCCAATTTCCTGGCAAAGAAGCAGAAAAAAAATGGAGGTTTTTTGTATGGGACGTCTGTACGGGACGGGACGTCTCTGGTCACCACTACTGGTACAGGACAGGTGTAGTCACCGCCCCACTGGCCATACATAATACACCAGGGATGGCCAACCTGTGGCTCCCTAGCTGTTGTAAAACTACAATTCCCACCATGCCCTGCTGTAGGCTGATAGCTGCAGGCAGTGTGGGCATGCTGGGAGTTGTAGTTTTGCAACAGCTGGAGAGCTGCAGGTTGGGCATCCCTGTAATAGACTGTAAGCTTCTTACTTAGAGCAGAGCGATACGACGGCTGCACGTAGACACCCGGAAGCTTCTGCTTCACAACCAGAGTACTGTGGAAGAGAAGAAGGAAAAAAGGGACATTTGTCAGAAAAAAAAAAAAAAAAAATCTGCACGATAAGTTAAAAAATCAGAATGACAATCGGGAATATGGAAACGTACAAGTAACCCACAGAAAGCAAATATAGTGATCGTGGAAAGGCCATAGACACAACTCTACTGCACTCTTGCAGCCATTTTAGACAGGTTTCTCGCCCCTGAGAGACACCACCAGGTCTCCAGCTTGTTCCCTCCTGAAATAAACATGGCCGCTCAGCCGAGTCCGGGATGTGCATTTCTGAGGGGGAATTTACCCATCACCTGCAGACGTTACACACTATGAAAGCGAGAGACGTCACAGAACACGTGAAGAAACACAGACGCCAATACGTACAACTCTGCCAGTAGGGAATACTCGAGGTAGAACGGCCCGTAGGACGCATGGGTGCCATTAGTGGACTGCACCGCAGGGGCCGGAGAGATGGGTTTGGTGATGGGGACTGCATTCTTCGGTATGGAGGGAAGCTGCTTCTTGCTGGAGGAGGAGCGAGGGGGGCTGATTTTCTGGTCGCCCGTTACAATCTTCTCCTCATTGTCCAGTTTCTGGAAGTGAAAAAATAAATAAATAATTAAATCACATTATTCATCGGCCATCAACACCCAGTTCCCAAACCTGCGACAGCAATCTGGAGGATCAGCATATAAACTAAAGGGGATCTCCAGTCCCATGTAAATAAAAGATATTGTACAAGAGTAAAAATCCACTCCATGTTCAGTACCGCAGCTTGACAGCTGTGAATGGAAACATTCTTGCTCACACAAAGGCTGAAAACCCTTCTGCTGGTTACACATCCCTCTTCAGGAGATTCTCCACTTTGGACAATACCTACTTGTTGGAAGGGTCCCTTGACAACACATCACCACAAAGTGCCCCCTGCTAGGACCCCCGGGGATCAGCTGTAATCTGTGGGCAAACTGGCCACACACATTGCATGTATACCTGCCAACCATCTAATGCAGGGGCCCGTAACCTGCAGCTGTTCTGAAACTACAATTCCCACCATGAAACCTTATTTCACTCCGACAACTGTCACTTCACAACGGCTGACATGCAAGCGGTTGCTGCCCCTTGATCTAACGTGTATGAAGGCCCTCGGCCTCTCCCCAATGACAGATGTCAGGGATCGGACAGTCGCATTTAACAGGCTCGATTCTTTTACTATCTGCCGTCAGATTATTCCTATATCTCAGTTTAGAACATATGCATGCTCAGCCGAGCCCAGTATGCATGTGTATGGGAGAAATTGGGAGAGCGCGGTCAACCAACAGGCATTGCCGGCCTAACTATTCAATTTCCCTGCGGCGCCACCACAGGATAATTGAAGAATTACACACTACCCATTCAAAATCAATAGACAGGACAGGTCCACCAGAGCAAGAGACGCTCTTTGTAACTGCTCTCCACCCAGGAGATGTGGACCTCAGAGGACCCCCCTCTAATAACTCAGACTACACCCAATATGGTGTACGGAAATGGGTTTTCTAAAGCGGACGCCACCTTAAAGTTTCTTTAGCAGGACCGGCAGAGCAGAGGTGGCATGGGATCTGGGACTGGCATATCCTTTGGTTCTGGTTTCTTACCTTCCGTACAGAAGCCGATGACATGCTCCAGAATGGGTTCATTATCTCACCTCCGGGCAATGCTAATCTCTTCTGAGGCTCAACCTCAGCCACTGCAATGCAAAAACAGAGACATGTGAAGGCCAGGCTCCCATCAGGGCCTCCATGCTGCAGGTCTGGGCAGGGATCACACTGGACTCCGTACTGACAGCAGCCTACTGCAGGGGTCAGCAACCTCCGGCATGCTAGCTATTCACTTCTATGGCAGCTGTGAGAGCAGTAAAGCAAGTGTGCATGTTAGGAGTTGTAGTTTCACAACAGCTGAGTGCCGGAGGTTGCTGATCCCTGACCTAAAGGACCTCCACACAGAGGGAGATGTTGCAGTCACCGCACAATGGCGGCATTATCCTGAACACTGGAGGGTGAGATCATGGAGACCCCAGCCCGCAGCTGAACCATCCATAGTGAGCGGATTCTCAACATTAACCCCATGACAACCAACGGCGTGTGGTCAAGGGGGACTTTCATGCTGCAAACAGAGGAGGCTTCATGTTCTACAGCCATCAGTGGTCCGCACAATAGTGCCTGCCCCTCACATGGCACCGGCTCGTGCCAAGTCAAATCAAGTGAAACACAAGGGGGTGCAAAGAGTACAGTAAATACAGACAGACAGAGTATGATGGGAGTGGTAGTTAGAAAGCCATCAGCGAGTCAGTAGTGTCAGGGCATGCTGGGAGTGCTAGTTATGAAGCAAACAGAGCAATGTCAGAGCATGCAGCAAGTAAGATTAATGCCAGAACTTGATGGTGGTGGTAGTTACAAAGCAAACAGAGTCCGTACAGGTTACAAGGCAAAGAGAGAACTGTATGTCAGAACATGCTGGGAATAGTAGTTACAAAGTAAGCGAAGAATCAGAATAATGTCAGGACATGTTAGGGGTAGTAGTTACGAAGCAAGCAGGGGAGAGTAATGTCAGAGCAGGCTGAGAGTGGTAGTTAATCAAGCAGAGGTCAGTAATGTCAGGACATGATAGGAGTGGTAGTTACAAAGCAAGCAGAGAACCAAAGTAACACCTGGGGGTGGTAGTAAAAGTAGAGACATGTTTTCGTGTGGCCAAAACCCTGTCCACATGCAGTGACCAACGGCTACGTGACTTTGCCTGTAAAACGGTGGCGTTCAGAACCGTGCGGCCACCGAACATTCGCAGGGTTTTGGCCTCACACAAGGTCCAGAGTAAGGGTCCTCTCACACCAGCAGATTGTCATTTGCTGGCTGGTGATTTAGGGAGATTTACATGGAGCAGTATCAGAAAGGAGCGGCCATAAGAACATTAACTGATCGGGTGAAAGGTAGGGCTCTGGTAAACAGCCTTATCTGGGGAGGATCACCGTAAAAGAAGGACAAAGGTCAGAATGTGTAAAAACCCTGGAAATACAAGTCCCCGGCTCCTCCAATATGTCCGTCATCACTACTCCCCTGAACGGCACTGTAGTATGTGAGCGCAGGGACCGACTGCTGGATGTAGGATAATCGGAAAGCTGGGCGACAACCCTTGTGATAGAGGCAGGGATAGAAGGTTGTCAAACTTTCGCAGACATAGGGCGATTCATGGATTGTATTTTTTCGGGGAGCCCATCGTTGTGAGGCGGTGATCCTGCCACTGATCTATTTAGGGATCACAGATTGCAGGACGTTGGAGCAGCATTTGGTGAAGAATCTGCCTCACAGGGGCGTGCCGGCCATGTGTCAGGAACATGAAGGACATTGGAGCAGCATTTGGTGAAGCATCTGCCTCACAGGGGCGTGCCGGCCATGTGTCAGGAACGCAGCAACAAGAGAAATCCCTCTGAAGACAGGAAGTGTCTGCAAACCAGAGCAAAGTCTGACCCTGTCATCCCAGTGCCTGCCTCGCCCCCCACCCCCGACATGCTCCTGCATGTGCCCCCGACCACCTGCACCCCACCGTACAGGTCAATCCCCCACTACTGGATCACGCAGGGTTAACCTCCCCAGCCCCTTCACATACCTTCATGGGAGAACCAGAAGCTGAACCCACACCTATCAAATTACAGAACAGGTTGTGTCAGACGCTGCAGTAAAGTGAAGCCACTTTGCAGCAGTCATTAATTCTACAGCTTGCACACAGACAGTCCGCGTCACTGGATCTTCACGTCTCTGACCCCGGCTGTGCGCTTAGATCACGGACCATTAAAATGTCACATGTTCTCCTATGTAATACGGTTAGAGGCGGCCGGGGCACTGTTCATACTGGCACTTGCTGACAGAAACCCAACAGAACCTATGATAGTCAATGGGTCCATCCAGCACGTGGGCTCAGTGGTCAGCACTGCTGGGGTTCTGGGTTCGCATCTGACCAAGGACAACATTTGCATGGACTTTGTATGTTCGCCATGCTTTTGTGGGTTTCCTCCGGGTTCTCCAGTTACTTAAAGGGAACTGATCGGGAACTTAAATTGGGAGTCCTGATGGGAACAGGGGCGGATAACAATCGCTGTACTACGCCGCAGAATATGTTACCACCACATAAAAATGTGAGTAATCCAACGCCAATGTTATTTCTGTTTTTTTCTGTTCTTAGAATGAAAGAAATAAAATGAATGCCGCCTTCGCTGGAGTCCCTTATCATGGCTGGGCTGAAATGAAGGGGTTAAAAGACAGCAGACACTGAGAAAGTTGGACCCCCATATGTATTTCTCTGAAGGGTCATTAAGCCTGAGGGGTCAGCTTATTATGGTGCAGGCACATGCTGTGGCCGAGCCTCGGGGGCCACGCGCACACCATCAGCAGTAGAATGCTGCAGCTCGGCCATAAAGTGCATGTGCGGCCTAAGGGTGGCTGCAGAAAATCCGCACGAGATCCAAATATCTGCACTATTTATCTTAGTTCTGGTGCATTTTTTGTGTTTGTGCGGATTTGATGCAGATTTTCCACAGATCTCACCCTTCCATTTAAAGGGCGAAATCCGCACAAGAAAAACGCAGCAATTATTCACATGCTGCAAATTTCAAAATCTGCACGAAAAGGTTCATTTCTGCACCCAAGGAAAAAAAAAAAAGCAAAGTGTACATGAGATTCGTCTAACCTTGTGGACTTTGCTGCTACTACATCACGCTGCAGTTTATCCGCATCATGTGCAGGCGGTGATTGCACGCCTTCCGCTAAGGATTTGTGGCCAACAATCCGCAGTATTTTACACCAGATGACGTTTATACAAATCTGTTCCAAACAAGCGTAAAAAATAAATAAATCGCTGCAGAGATTGACCCGCGGTCCCCAGGGTGAAATCCACGACAAAGCCTCAGACTGTACCCCTATAGTGCGGCTGTGATCCTGCGGGGGTCTACACTGCTCCTCACCCATTCCAAGGAAATAGCCATCCTCTCCCCGGCCTGAAATGGCTGATAACAGCGAGCAATAGATACGCATCCACCTGTCTGACAACTGAAGAACGGAAGCACTTGCCACCAGCCATGCGCAGGCTGTGAAGTCTCCCGGAACTTACTGGTGAGGTGTTGGTCATACTGCGCCTCACTGGTGTAACTAGTAATTGTTGCCCCAACCAGAGGTCGCAATAACGCCTGTACAAGAGTCAGACGCTTGTTCAGGCCATTTTACTCCCTGGAAAAAGTCTAAGGCGTACCAATACACCACGTCCGCAATTTCATTCATTTTGCGGAACGGAATTGCGGACCCATTCATTTCTATGAGGCAGCACAATGTGCTGCCCGGACACAGAATTGCAGATCCGCACTTCCGGGTCTGCAAAAAACAAACAACATGTCCTATTCTTGTCCGCAATTGCGGACAAGAACAGGCATATTTCTATTAGTGCCGGCAATGTGCGGTCCGCAAAATGCAAAACGCACAGTGTTGCTGTCAGTGTTTTGCAGATCCGCAAAACACGTTGCGGACGTGTGAATGGAGCCCTAGACTTTTCCCCCACATTCATCAGTGCAGTGAGCGCTGTGTTAACTGCGCGGTCAGCGCAGCGATTCTGCCTGTGCCTGAAATAACCAATAGCAAAACTCCTTACAGCAAGGAGCTTTGTTATTGGTTGGTATAGGCACGCGCCGGAGCTATACAGGTCCAGCAGCAGAGGAAGCCAGTCGCCCAGCTAGTAACCCTGCTCCCCCTACTCCCGTCACCCCACTAGTGACCCTGCTCCCCCCTCCTCCCGTCACCCCACTAGTGACCCTGCTCCCCCCTCCTCCCGTCACCCCGCTAGTGACCCTGCTCCCCCCTCCTCCCGTCGCCCCGCTAGTGACCCCTGCTTCCCCCCTCCTCCCGTCCCAGCCCTAGTGGACCCTGCTCCCCCCTCCTCCCGTCCCCCGCTAGTGACCCTGCTCCCCCCCTCCCGTCACCCGTCACCCCGCTAGTGACCCTGCTCCCACCCTCCTCCCGTCACCCCGCTAGTGACCCTGCTCCCCCCTCCCTACCGTCACCCCGCTAGTGACCCTGCTCCCCCCTCCTCCCGTCACCCCGCTAGTGACCCTGCTCCCCCTCATCCCGTTACACAACGCTAGTGACCCTGCTCCCCCATCTCCGTCAACACGCTAGTGACCCTGCTCCCCCCTCCTCCCGTCCACCCGCCTAGTGGACCCTGCTCCCCCCTCCTCCCGTCACACGCAGTGGACCCTGCTCCACCCTTCCCTCAGTGACCCTGCTCCCCCCTCCTCCCTGTCACCCCTGCTAGTGGACCCTGCTCTACCCCCCTCTGCCCGGTCACCCGCTAGTGACCCTGCCTCCCCCCCTCCTCACCGTCACCCCGCTGAGTGACCCCTGCTCCCCCCCTCTCTCCCGTCACCCCCACTAAATAGTCATCCTGCTAATCGCTCCGAGTCCCCCAAGAATGCCACCTCTCTGTACCTGCAGAGCAGTTTCCTAGATGAGGCATCACCCTGGTTTATACTGGTTTGTAATGGTTTATAATGGTTTGCTCATGTCATCATCAGGGCTGGATCACTAAATAACAAGCAGCTCTCATTCCAGACCGGTGACACTTCTCCATAAAGGTGCATTCACATGCAGCGGATTCACTGCAGAAATATCTGTGACTGAAAATCCGCCCTCTTGTATCTGCAATGGGCGCGACGGTTTCTACAAACCCTCTCCGGATGAAACAGGCAGAGGAACCTCAGCCTGTGACCACCCCCTCAGGGATGCAGACCCTACTCAGCCAAAGCACCTCTGTATAGCCTCAGGATGGAAGCCAGAATGCTTCTCCTCGCTGACAGCAAGCAGTGATCTTACAAATGGGGTTAAGCTGAAAAGCAAAGTCTATTAGAAAGTTGCAGAACTCATTGCACATCGATTAACCCCTTAAAAACCAAGGTGACACCCAAGACTCCATGGCTGCTCAGATCCATATAAAAGGGCAGGATCGGAGTCATTTCTGATCCCAGCCATCGCTGGCGGGTTTCAGTAGAACGCAGCACCCCTGGCGTGCACAAAGCACCCCCACCACTTGTTAGATATTCTCCAGCAACCTCCGATAATCTCAGGCTCTGTTCACACGGCATCAGAGCCTCCGGCGCAGACTCCGTCACATTTGATGGAAAAAGTTGCGCTATTTTTCCAATCAAAACCACAAACAGACCTTATAACTATTGGAAAGGCCTAAATGTCCCATATTTCACCTGATGGGAGATAAGCGGTGCAGAGGTGTGTGGCAGCCACTTATCTCCTGCCCTTCATAGACACCACCCACACTCTGCAGCACAATACAGGTTCCAGGAGCGGTCACTACGTCACACCGGGGCTGTATACAGCCGCTCACATTCCTATGATTGACCTGCTCGGCCATGAACCTGCTGTCTGGGACGCTGAGGTGTCTATCACTGTCAATCACAGCCAGCCCCAACTGTGATTGGATGCGGCGCACCGACAGGGGGCGGGACAAACCCCCTGATTGGCCCGCTGATGACAGCCGTGCCAGACTGGGGAGCGGCACTAGGTTTGGTAGGTCTGAGGCCTGCTCTAGTGGCTCCGCCGCACACAGACACTTACCTCCGCTATCTCATGTCCGCCCGTCACGGGGCCGTCTCCGTCACACTGCTATCCTCCGCTCGCCTAATCGCTTTATCTTCTCCCGCAGTTCGTCATCCCTCCACTGCTGCTTCACTCTAGTATCAACACCGCCAGCCGCTTCCGCCCCCTAGCAACGGATATCCTCCCCGCCCGCAACCATGGCGACGGCTGCGCCTGCTCATTGGCCGACAGAACTATCAATCACGTATTAGAGGCGGGGAAAGCAGTAAGAAGGTGTGGCCAGGCAGTCGCAGTACGGATAGGCGGACTGAGCGTCCTTATTGGCTCGCTTCCTAGTCAATCACCCTTAAATGGGCGGGACGTGATTGGTAACGTAATGGGAGGGGCAAGCAGATGATTGACAGGTGCAGGGATAGACGCTGACGGCGATCAAAGTGGTCGACCCGACCACAGAGTAGGATTGGATCCGACCACAGAAGATTGTTCAAAAGTTGATAGAATAAAATCTACCACGTGGCGGGGATTCTTCATTTGCACCTGTTATCTTGCAGTAATAAAAGACACGTACCATGTCACATACGTCATATTTGCGAAAACAATAGTGACTTTTTTACCAGGAGCGGACGTGATTAACTACATTCTAACAAATGTATTACCCATAAGGCCTAAAATGGTTTAAACTGTAGCCTGAGTCCAGATCTTCCCAAATCGAATAAATTTGGCGCAATTTGCACCAACGAACTTTGAAGGGGTTCAGGATTAGGAAAGACATGGTTCTTTTTCCTCCAAAAACAGCGCCTCAGCAGTCCACCAGTCGTGTGCGGTATTGCAGCTCAGCTCCATTGACTTCAGTGGGATTCAGCTGCAGTACCAGACACAACCTGTGGTCGGGGGCGGCACTGTTTTCTGATGACACCGTGGAAAAAATATTAAAACAAGTTATATTCACTGGTACAAATCCTCCAGCAGCGCTGCTCCAATCCTTCCCGCTGCAACCAATCACTGGCCTCGGCGGTCATGTGTCCACATACGGGCCACGCCCACCTGCAGCAGCCAGTGTCTGCGGGTGGGCGTGGCTTATCTGCATGTAGTGTGCAGCACCGTTGGGCTGTATCTTTAGTGAATAGCGCAAAATTATGCTCACGGAGTACATCCATAGAGACGCCGCTCTTTAGCGTGACCAGTACTGTGGCTAGGAACCATGTGAAGATATCCTGTGTGTAGAGCCACAGTCAGTTTTGTCTGCGATTGCGTTCAGTTTTTTCCACGCGGGTGCAATGCGTTTTAGTGCGTTTTTTTACGTGCGTGATAAAAAAAACTGAAGGTTTACAACTAACATCAGTGAAAAACGCTTTGCACCCGCACTTGCTTCCGGATGCGATGCATTTTTCACTGAAGCCCCATTCACTCACTTCTATGGGGCCACGGCTGCGTGAAAAAACGCAGAATATAGAACATGCTGCGATTGTCACGCAACGCAGAACTGATGCGTGAAAAAAAAGCGCTCATGTACACAGACCCATTGAAATGAATGGGTCAGGATTCAGTGCGGGTGCTATGCGTTCACGTCACACATTGCACCTGCACAGAAAACTCGCTCGTGTGAAAGAGGCCTTACAGAGGCCAGTATGTTCCGTTCTGGAAAATGCAGTCCGTGTTTTGTGGGCCACAGAAACGGCAATGGCCGTGTGCATGAGCGCTTAGTGGAGGAGGGGCATGCAGAGGAAGAAAAGCTGTTTTTATGTGGTTTCAGTGAGGATTTTCTGCATTTAAATCTGCACTTTGTGCATGTACCCTAAGGCCGCCTGCACACAATGCGGAATATGCACGTTTTTCCATGCAGAAAAATCACAGTGCAATACAGTACCGGTAAAGTGTATAAAATTGCACACATCCCATCTACACTTTGCCGATTTTTTCCGTGTGGAAATTGGCCTGCTGTGCAGATTTCCAAATTTATAGCGTGCCAATTATGTTTGCGGTTTTAGCTGCGGATTTCACCCTTTTCAATGGAAGGTGGAGATCTGCGGCAAAACGGTCTCAAAATCCACAATTGCAGATCTTAGCGCAGATATACTGCAGAAACGCACACACAATCCGCATGGGAATTTGTGCGGATCTTATTTTCAATCACCTGCACTCTCTGCCCGTGGCCTATCTTCATTCAGCAGGACCTGCGCTGACGTCACCACGTGGTGAGCGCGATTACGTCATCAAAAGTCCTTTTGCAGGTCCTGAAAGAAGAAGAAAGAAGACGATGCCGGCTGCGCGAACAAGTGAATGAGGTGAGTTATTATTATTTTTTTTAACCCCCTCAATCCACATTTTAGTAAGTATTCTGTATTAATGTTATAAGGGAACAATCAATATCAAAATACCAGTAATTCAATATGTGTCAATAGACCATAGTTCACCAAAATTATTACCCCACACATATAAGTTCATTCTTTATTATTTAAAAAGAGAAAAAAAATCTATAAATATTGTAATAAATTACGTACAGTGGTAGCAGTGCAGGACAATGCTGCGACAAGTAAAAATCCACCCTCCCCACAAAAACTCCTACATCGGCTCTACAGAACACTTAGCTACTTTCACACTAGCGTTCGGGTCCGGTTTGGGTACCGTTTGAGTCTCTAAATCCGCGCATGCCAATCCCGCCCTAAACATTCTGGCAAGACGCAAATCCGCATCGATGCATCTTTCTGCCGACGCACCCGCTCCTCACTAGCGGACACTCGTCTGCTTGCGCTTCTGGTGTCCCCGTGCGCCAGAGCGTGCTCCTTCACTTCACATGAAAGTCAATGGTAGGATCCGTTTGAAGTTGCCAATCTGCTCAATTTCAAAGTCCTGCCTCCCTTGCTCATTAGTCTGCACGGATCCGTTCCAGGCTACTTCTGCAATCACAATAAACATAGGATGTTCGGATTTTTTGATAACACATGGCCGGATCTGTGTTTTGCGGATCCGCAATTTGCAGACCACAAACCACAACGGGCGTGTGAATGCTCTCTTAGGCCTCATGCACACGACCGTTGTTTTGGTCCGCATCCGAGCCAGCTTTGATGCGGACCCATTCACTTCAATGTGGCCGCAAAAGATCTGTTGTTCCGTAAAAAAATAAATAGCCTGTCCTATTCTTGTCCGCAGTTATAAATCCACACTAAAAAACACATACATAAATCCGCTCTATTTATTGCATTTTTGGTGCGCTTTTTATACGGTTTTCAGTGCGGATTTAATTGAAAAGAGTGAAATCCGCATAAGAAAATGACAACAACAAATGAAATGCTGTAGATTTCGCTAATCTCGTACACTTCGCTGTTACTGTATTATGCTGTGTGTAATCTGCATCGTGTGCAGGCAGACTTAGGGCTCATGCACACAAACGGATATTTTTTCTGTCTCCGTCCCTATTACCTTCAATGGGGCCACACAAAAAAAAACAACAGAAAAGGCCACCGTGTGCATTCCATGTTCGTATGTCCGTTCCGTATTACGGGACAAGGATAGGACTGTTCTATTAGGGGCAGGCGATAGTGTTCCACAAAATGCAGAATGCACGCGACCAGTATCCGTGTTTTGCGGATCCGCAATTCACGGACTGCAAAACAATAATCGTGTGCATGAGCCCTTAGCTACAGTAACTGAAATAAAAGCGAGAATACCCCAGCATGATATGGGAATAACCCAAGATGGCAACTCTCTGAATGTCCCAGAACCAGACTTTTGGGTCTGCAGCTGGCATGAGAGTCACTTGCTGCTAGTTAGTGAGGAGAAGCGCATAGTGCGCAATTCCCACTCACAAACCCGCTCTGCCCCTTACAGGCACGTGCAAGTGAGTATGGTGGAAAATCTTATTGGTCTGTTCACACATGCAGGATTTTTGATGCAGTTTCAAAGCCAAAATCAGTGAGCTCAGTAGCCTCCTTTTAGTTTACCAAGCACAGCGCCTCACCTTGTATAGTGGCTATGCTTGGTATTGCAGGCGAGCCCCAGTCGTGCCTAGGCCAGACCCCCTCAGATCAGCTATCAATGACCTATCCTGAGGAAAGATCATCAATATTTTGCAGAAAGCCCCTTTAAAGCACTTTCCAATTTTGGCTTCAAAAACAGCATTAAGAAATCTGAACAAATCCCTGGAGTAACATAAGAGGGGCCCTATAAGGAGTCAAGGGCCCCTGCACTCACAACTGTCAGCTGGCTCAGGGAGATGAGGCGTTGTTCTTACGTGGCCACGCCTTTCTCCTTTTACAGTAATGGTTTGCAACCTGTGGCACTCCAGCGGCTGTGAATTTACTTTACATCCATGTTGGGAGTTGTAGTTTTGCAGCCACAGATTGCAGACCACTGGTGTCCAAAAAACCCTTCCAGAGCCGCAGGATGTCCGTCATTACACCAGTCCTGTCCTGGAGCTCCCGGCCTCACACTCGGCCCAGCCGCCATCTTCCCGGAGACCGCTAGAAGCAGACAGCGCGGCCTCTAGTGCTGAGACCCGCGGAACCTGGAAGTGTTTGTGTCCGGACTGTTGGGCTGTGACACTCTTTCTGTTTACACAGCTGAGAGGGAGCCCCGGACGCCGGCGCCTGCATGGACAAGTGAGTACCCCCCCGAGCCTCTATACTGCCCCCTCCCTGTAACTGCCCTCCTATACTGCCCCCTCCTTATAACAGCCCTGCTATACTGCCCCCTCCTTATAACTGCCCCCTCTCCCTGTACTGCCACCTCTCCCTGTAACTGCCCTCCTGTACTACCCCCTCTCCCTGTAACTGCCCTCCTGTACTGCCCCCTCTCCCTGTAACTGCCCTCCTGTACTGCCCCCTCTCCCTGTAACTGCCCTTCTGTACTGCCCCCTCTCCCTGTAACTGCCCTCCTGTACTGCCCCCTCTCCCTGTAACTGCCCTCCTGTACTGCCCCCTCTCCCTGTAACTGCCCTCCTGTACTGCCCCCTCTCCCTGTAACTGCCCTCCTACTGCCCCCACTGCCCCTGTACTGCCCCTCTCCTGTACTGCCCTCCTGTACTGCCCCCTCTCCCTGTAACTGCCCTCCTGTACTGCCCCCTCTCCCTGTAACTGCCCTCCTGTACTGCCCCCTCTCCCTGTAACTGCCCTCCTGTACTGCCCCCTCTCCCTGTAACTGCCCTCCTGTACTGCCCCCTCTCCCTGTAACTGCCCTCCTGTACTGCCCCCTCTCCCTGTAACTGCCCTCCTGTAACTTGCCTCCTATACTGTCCACTCACTGTAACTGCCTTCTTATACTGCCCCCTGGCTGTCACTCCCCTCCTATGCTGCCCCCCCTTCCCCCCCGGCTGTCACTCCCCTCCTATGCTGCCCCCCCCTTCCCCCCCGGCTGTCACTCCCCTCCTATGCTGCCCCCCCCCCCCCGGCTGTCACTCCCCTCCTATGCTGCCCCCCCCGCCCCTGGCTGTCACTCCCCTCCTATGCTGCCCCCCCTTCCCCCCCGGCTGTCACTCCCCTCCTATGCTGCCCCCCCTTCCCCCGGCTGTCACTCCCCTCCTATGCTGCCCCCCCTTCCCCCCGGCTGTCACTCCCCTCCTATGCTGCCCCCCTGGCTGTCACTCCCCTCCTATGCTGCCCCCCGGCTGTCACTCCCCTCCTATGCTGCTGTCACTCCCCTCCTATGCTGCCCCCCCCCCCCGGCTGTCACTCCCCTCCTATGCTGCCCCCCCCCCCCCCCGCTGTCACTCCCCTCCTATGCTGCCCCCCCCCCCCCCGGCTGTCACTCCCCTCCTATGCTGCTGTCACTCCCCTCCTATGCTGCCCCCCCCCCCCCCGGCTGTCACTCCCCTCCTATGCTGCCCCCCCCCCCCCGGCTGTCACTCCCCTCCTATGCTGCCCCCCCCCCCCGGCTGTCACTCCCCTCCTATGCTGCCCCCCCCCCCGGCTGTCACTCCCCTCCTATGCTGCCCCCCCCCCCTCCTATGCTGCCCCCCCCCCCCCGGCTGTCACTCCCCTCCTATGCTGCCCCCCCCCCCGGCTGTCACTCCCCTCCTATGCTGCCCCCCCCGGCTGTCACTCCCCTCCTATGCTTCCCCCTCCCCCCCCCCCCCCGGCTGTCAATCCCCTCCTATGCTGCCCCCCCCCAGGCTGTCACTCCCCTCCTATACTGGCCCCCCACCCCCCCCGCCCGGCTGTCACTTCCCCTCCTATGCTGCCCCCCCCCCGGCTGTCACTCCCCTCCTATGCTGCCCCCCCCCCGGCTGTCACTCCCCTCCTATGCTGCCCCCCCCCCGGCTGTCACTCCCCTCCTATGCTGCCCCCCCCCCCCCCCCGGCTGTCACTCCCCTCCTATGCTGCCCCCCCCCCCCGGCTGTCACTCCCCTCCTATGCTGCTTTCCCCCCCCCCCCCCCCCCCCCCCCCGGCTGTCACTCCCCTCCTATGCTTCCCCCTCCCCCCCCCGGCTGTCATTCCCCTCCTATGCTGCCCCCCCCGGCTGTCACTCCCCTCCTATACTGGCCCCCCACCCCACCCCCCCCGGCTGTCACTCCCCTCCTATGCTGCCCCCCCCCCCCCCGGCTGTCACTCCCCTCCTATACTGGCCCCCCACCCCACCCCCCCCGGCTGTCACTCCCCTCCTATGCTGCCCCCCCCCCCCCCCGGCTGTCACTCCCCTCCTATGCTGCCCCCCCCCGGCTGTCACTCCCCTCCTATGCTGCCCCCCCCCCCCCCCCGGCTGTCACTCCCCTCCTATGCTGCCCCCCCCCCCCCCGGCTGTCACTCCCCTCCTATGCTGCCCCCCCCCCCCGGCTGTCACTCCCCTCCTATGCTGCCCCCCCCCCCCCCGGCTGTCACTCCCCTCCTATGCTGCCCCCCCCGGCTGTCACTCCCCTCCTATGCTGCCCCTCCCCGGCTGTCACTCCCCTCCTATGCTGCCCCTCCCCGGCTGTCACTCCCCTCCTATGCTGCCCCCCCCGGCTGTCACTCCCCTCCTATGCTGCCCCCTCAGTGTTATTGCAGCTGTGAGGACATGGTGGATGCCCCAGTAAGAGAGGACGCGTCGTTGTGCTCACTTCATGTCTTCACTCCACAGATCACATTGTCTTGATGATTTGCATAATCATGTGGAGTCTGTGATGAGCTCCAAATTATACCCCCCCCCTCCCCGAAACCACAGTAACTAAAGATATTGAGTCACTTGTATATGACCCCTCAGTCCTATAGAGACCTGCTGTAAGTATACATGGGGGCCACAGGGGCCCAGAGTGAGGTGGATGCCAGCTGACTGGTGTCATGATGTTGCTGAGTCAATGGCTGTTTCCATCTATAAATTAACTTTTTGGCTTATAAAAATTCAAGTTCAAGTACCCAGTGATGGGTTTCTGGAGGGGGCTAATTTGGAATCTCTGCCAATTTGCTGGAGCACAAGCGAGTACAAGGAGCGTCTATCTCTGGAGGACCCGGCACAATTCATTTCAGTGTGATCAATGTAATACTTTATTTCCCCTGTGGAGGCGCTGCAGGAGAATTGATCCCCTGGAGATTTCTAGATAGTGGCTTAAAGGAGTCATTTGACCCGATGCCCTCTTTTCTCCTCTCCCAGGTTCACGGCATCCGGTATGACCACCGTTCCAGACTGATCATAGACGAGGGATGGCTAAGGTGTCCGCCCTGGGCGGGGTAGAAGATGAGACCCCCGGAGCAGATACAGTGGATGAATTCACCGCCCCTGGAAAACAGTGGAGCTTACTGGAGCAAAGCCGCCATCGGGTGCAGGCGCTATTCCCGGTGACGTTCACGGTCCTGGGGTACCTGGAGAACTTCAGCTGTGAGGACAGAGAAGATGGGAAGACGCCGGGACGCATCTGGCTGCAACTTAAAGGCAAGAAGCAAGACGTGCTAAAAGCTAAGGTACAGTGCGTGCATGTGATGGCGCGGGGGTAAATAGGTGCGCCGTTTGTATCGGGGTAGTTCCAATAAATCTGTGTGCGCTGCCAGGGAGCTGTCATGTCCGACAGTCTGGTTGCTATGGATACACTGCCTATCAAGCACCCGGTTTTCCTAGTAGCCAGTCAGTCTGGGGTTACTCCAGCCTCAAGCAACAAGGCTTGGTGGGACTGAAAGCGGTTTTCTCGTGAAGATAACGCCTGTCCATACGCCCTGTTAGGGTGTGTGTTTTTTGCATTATTCAGACGGGGTTCTTCACTCAGGACTCCCCATTAGGAGCAAAAATGAAAGGCCTCTCTGTACGAATGTTTTCATTTTTGGATGACTCCAGTCATGCTTGTGTCTTAAGGACAGCCTTTCGTCTGAATGGCCGCCATGTAATACCACATTTCCCCTGCAGTGGTCACTGTTTAGCTGGTGGTACCCAGGGCCGTGAGCTGGTTGCCCCGTGCGTCATGTTCTGGACAAGGTTTTCAGGACAGTAAAATTAGGCAATCAGTCTAGATTGCTAGGGGTGTGACTCCTGATCAGCTGGGGGCCACTGTGCGCAGTCCCCTTCATTAACAGCCACAGCGCCATACTTTTTGTAGTGGCTGCCCCTGGTATTACAGCTGAATGCGTTTCGGTCCCATTCAAACAGATAGAACTGAGCTGCAATACCGTACACAGCCACTGCAGAAAGTGTGGCACTGCGGCTGGTAAACGATAAAGAGGACCAAGTTCAGGGGCTTACTGCTAGGGATGGGGATTGGAGTGGGACCCCCACAGACTGGCTATTAATGGCCTATTAAAACTTGGCACTTTGCAGATATTTAGTAGTGCAGGTTCCCCCTGCGATGGTGCAGGCAGAGCCGCAGCTTCCTCTGTCATGTGTCATCGCCTATTTAACAACAAAAAAGTAATTTCCCACCGGGGAAAACTGGATCTTTACTAAACCTGTACAACCGGGTCGGTAGGCTCGCCTTCCTCAGTGACACGGATCTGTTGCTAAATTTAGTCATGGAGGATGAGAATACGCCTCGTTTTATGTCATCGTAAAAAGAGAAACTCAAATACCTCACGCAGCCTTCAGTACCGCGCACAACCTGCAGATAGGTGTGGCACTGTTTTTGGAAGAAGACAGCCACGTTTTTCTAATTCTGCACTGGCTGAACAGGGCGGAATCTTGGCAGGAAATACGGCCATTGCGTTTTTATCCTTCAACCATTGATTATGTAATTGAGAAAAATGAATGATTAATTAGGATTCATCGTCTTTGCAAGGCGAAGCGCCTGGTGGAAAGTCCTGCCGAGGAGCTATGAGGAAGCGCGCGTCGTCTGTAGTCACAGCCATACAGGAAGTTCTTCTGTAGTTTTGTGGTCGGACAGAGAGAAGTGTAGAAACGGGTCACCCGCAGGGAAACTCCGCATCCACGATTTTCTCAGAAGCTAATTCATGGTGACTCCGCAGCCGGTCATTCATCTTTTTTTTTTTTTTTTTTTTTTTTTTTTTTTTTCTTTTTTCTTTTTCTTTCTTCCTTAGATTGAATTTCCCAATCTATATAAAGTGTCTCAACAATACAATGGACTCCAGGGGCGGATTGGCCCTGGAGAAAAACCTAAAAGTGGCCCCATGTTGTAGACGGGCAAGGGGGGTGAAAAAAAAAAATCTGTATCCCATGTCAGACTCTGCGTCACGTGTGTCCCATTGTTTCCAGTGGGTGTCCACGTTGGCATACATACGTGACACTGTTTCTGCACATTCGCCATGGCGAGGTACGTGCGTCATCTGGACTAATGTTAACGCAAAACCACAGCAGAAAACCAAATGTGAGCCTCTGATTTCAAGGTGCATAGAGAAGGGTATGTTCCCATAGCAGTCACTATAAAGCAGGGGTGTAAAATGGGGAAAGGGGCACGATGCTGGGAGCCAGGGGAGCACAAACAAGTATATATACCCTGGCCGGGATATTTAGGTAAATTATATCCTAGCCCAGAAGTCGCATTAAGGCGTCTACAGGTGTCATGGATGTCTGCACACACGGGACTGAATTAATGTGAGCACGAGCTGGGTATGAAAGGTAAAATAAGTACATATGAAGGTGACTCCTAATGTCAGTCCGGCGCTGGCACATGGCGCTAGTAAGGTGCTGCCAGGTGGTCGGCCCACAGGCGGGCTGATCTGCTGCAGCATTCGTATACATACAGAGGATACACTAATCTGGAAAATCCGTCCTCTTTGGACATATCATAAAAGGAACAAAGATTGACCAGGCAATCATCACACAACCAAGGTGGTTCCCCCTTTATTTTGGGGTCTGCGGCAGGGTATATGTTGAGGCAGGGTCCCATTAATACTGGGTGCCATATCTCCACAGACTGATCCGCACCGATAAGGCTACATTCACACGTCATTTTCCTATATCCCGATTTTTGGTCCGTTTTTTTTTTGCGGATCCGTTGTTCCTGAAAATGTTTCCGTATGTCATCCGTTTTTTGCGGATCCGCAAAAAATGGAAACGTGTATAAATTTCAATAATCAAATAAAGTTGTTTGGATTTCTTTGAAAAAAAATTGAAAGAAAAAATAAATAAATAAATTTGTTATGTGTTTCCAGGAACGGATTCCGTATAAAACGGATGACATACGGAATGACATCCGAATGTCTTCCGTTTTTTTGCGGATCCATTGACTTTGTATTGTACCAGGATCCGAATTTTGCGGAAAAGAATAGGACATGTTTTATATTTAAACGGACATGCGGAACGGAACAACGGAAACGGACAGCACACATTGTGCTGTCCGATTATTTTTCCAGGACCCATTGAAAATGAATGGGTCCAGATCTGGTCCTGATCTGTTCCGCAAAAAACTGAACAGATCAGGAAAGAAAAAACGGACGTGTGAATGGACCCTAATACAAATGTCTGCATCCGTTCAGAACTGATCCGTTTGTATTATCTGTAACATAGCCAAAACGGATCCGTCTTGAACACCATTGAAAGTCTATGGGGGGGCGGATCCGTTTTGCATTGTGTCAGTGAAAGCGGATCCGTCCCCATTGACTTACATTGTGTGTCAGGACAGATTCGTTTGCCTCCGCATCGTCAGGCGGACCCCAAAACGCTGCAAGCAGCCTCCAGAGCAGAATGGAGGCTGAACGGAGGCAAACTGATGCATTCTGAGCGGATCCTTTTCCATTCAGAATGCATTAGGGCAAAACTGATCCGTTTGAACCGCTTGTGAGAGCCCTGAACGGATCTCACAAGCGGAAACCAAAACGCAAGTGTGAAAGTAGCCTAGAATGATCACTGAAGTATGTCCAGCATCTTTTTGACCCTTACCATGCCAGAGAGGCGGCCTACATGGCAGCAAGGGGAGAAGCCACCCAGTATTAATGTGAATGTGACCTCAACATATACCCTGCTGCATTACCCAAAACCTTGGTTGTGTGATCATTGATCAGGCACCACTTGCAATCTATTTTTATTTTTTTAATCTTAGCTCAAAACTATTACGTTTTCCAGGTGTTTCTTTTTACATTTTACAGTAGTGTGTTAAGGAGTCCCCTGTATCCATCATATATAGGCTAGATGGCCGCCATGGTCTTTTTATGTTCTCGGTCTCCCACTACCATATGTGCTTTGCAGTAGGGTGGTTTCCATACTCAAATTTTGATTCGGTTTCGACACCATAAAATAATATTGTGATACTCGATACCACACGAAAAAAATAAAATGCCCCAAAAAAAAAACGCATGCATTCCTTATTTTATGGGACATCCGGCTCATAATTGAACAGTCAGATCCTATTTTTGGGGGGGACAAGGTGAAAAAAAAATGATTAATTGCACGGTTATTTTAATTTTTTTCTGTTATGGCGCTCACCGCATAGGAGATTTTTTTTTTTTTTTTTTTTTTTTTAATATTTTAATAGTTTGGGCTTTTCGGAAGTGGCAATATGTGATCTATTTATTGTTTATATATTTTATATGTAAAATTGGGAAAGGGGGTGATTTATACTTAATATTTTGGTGTGTTTTTTACTGTTTATTTATTAACTATTTCCCCCCTTAGGGGCAAGAACCTGGGATCTTTTTATCCTTTGTCCTATTCACCCTAATAAAGATCTATCAGGGTGAATAGGATCTCACACTCTCCCTGCTGCCCTGTGCATAGTGCACACAGCAGCAGGGAGATTACTATGGCAGCCAGGGCTTCAGTAGCGTCCTGGCTGCCATGGTAACCGATCAGAGCCCCAGGATTACACTGCTGGGGCTCTGATCAGAAGCTGCCACTGCCACCAATGAGGAGGAGGGGAGGGGTCCCTGTGGCCACTGCCACCAATGTTTTTGATACTGGGGGGGAGGGGCACACTGTGCCACCAATGTTTTTAATACTGGGGGGGAGGGAGCACTGCGCCACCAATGATAGTTAACCTTTAATACAGGAGGTGGTACCGTCAGAATCAAATAGCCGGCACCCTGCCTTTGACAGAGAGCTGCGATCAGCGGCAGTTAACCCCGCAGCGCCCTGTCATAGAGGCTGGGCACCGCCTCCTGTATTAGAAGTTAACCTTTATCGGTGGCGCAGTACGCCTGCCCCTCCTCCTCCCGTCTCTCCTCATTGGCAGCTGAGGCACGGGGGGGGGGGGACGGGGGGACTGCTTCCTTCTCCCCTGTGCTGATGAGGGAACCAGCGCGCTCCAAGTTCTGTGATACTAGACGGAAAAATGGGAATTCTTTGTATCGTATCGAAACGTGTACAAAAGTATCGATTGGGTATCGAAATTTCGATACCCTAAACAACCCTACTTTGCAGGAGGATCTGACCCCCTTTTCTCTCTTGCAGGAGTACGTCAAAGGCCTCTGTGAACCTGAGATGGAGATAACAGACACCTACCCCAAGGAGATGCATTGCATATTTGCCGGCGCTCAGAGTTTATTCCTCAACCGTCTCATTACGGACACTTGTGCTCACATCGCCATGGCGGAAATTGGCGTCCTATGTATTAAAGGGGGAACAGAACCCGTCGTCTTGGCCCAGAGTCACATCCAACAGTTTGTTAGACTTTTTAGAAACAATGAAAGTTCACCCCAAGGCCGAGAACCGGAAGTAAAGCGGAGTTTTAAAGATTTTGTGGAACGCAATGCAGATAAGTACACAATGGACTTACTATTACTGCCCAGCGCGCTAAAGGAGGAGCTGCTGAACCTGACGTTGGAGGAACAGTGTTCTTCAGTTTCTAGTGATGCAGATCTCGAAGTCGCAATAGTAAATACCAATGCGAAAGCCCAGTCCCATATTAGTCAGTGCACTGACCAGTCGAGAAGAAACACATGTACCCCCGTGACGGAGCTGACCAACCAGCTGGACTCTGTGTTTTACGGTGCACCAGAAACGCAACCAAACCCGGCCTCCATGTCTGGGACAAAGAGACGTAGCTCAGAGAGTGAAGAAAGACGTCTGAAGAAGCCCTTCTCCTTAGAAGGCATCCAGTTGGACGGTCCCATCTCCAGAACTCACGCTAAGTCTGATGTCCCCTTTATTGACTTGGTTTCTGATTCCGGTGAAGACTCGTTGATCGTTGTGGAGAACGACTACAGCGTAAGCGCCGAAACGGAATACAAGATCCTTGTAAACTTTTTCATAAGCATGGGATATTTCAAGGAAGTGGTTGAAAAGGTTATCTGTGACTTGGGGCAGTTTGAGGAACCTTTGAAGCTTCTTGAACAAATAGAAAAAGAATGTAATAAGGTGCCGATGGCGAAGAGCCAGGTGGAGATTAATGCCCGCAGTCAGCAAAAAGAGGCCAAAAAGGAATCGCAGCCGCAGCAGGAGGTGATTGTAGATCCCGTCAGGACATATGCGTGCAGTAATGGAGTCTCTAGGAACAGCCCCATAGGTACCGAAGGATTTGCAACTAAGAAACCAGACATGGAAGTGACTTTACCAAAAAATATAAGCTTTGTTGCAAGAGGCGCTTCTAGTCCTCCAAGGAATAGACCTGACTTGGCCCTAGAAGGACCCGGACCATCCAACCTGCCTCCAGTCAAAGTTACGAATCCGATCCCTGTCAAATCCTCCAGTCCTACTTATCCACCAGTACGTGTACAGAATGACAAGTCTGAGAACCTGAAGCCATCTGTAACTGGAGTTCAAATATTCCTCAATTCAATTAAAACGCCTTATAAACTAGAGTTAAAGAATGAGCCCGGGAAAGCGGATCTCAGACACATCATTATCGATGGAAGCAATGTGGCTATGAGGTCAGTACTCCGCTGATTGTCTTCACACGTTCCATCTTTCCCCTATTGCTGTAGGGAGGTTACGAGATAGTCGCGCCTACAGTAGTCAGACAATAAGCACTTCCATAGGCAGGAAAGTACAAATTTGGTGACTAGAGTTTACTAGGTTCGTTGGCTACACAAGTCCTCGGATTTATCCAGACTGTGAGGTCAATGCCGCCGTGCTCTTTGTTGTAGTGAGATCAGGGCTCTGGCTGGAGCACAACCTTCTAGTGAGGTCCGTGCTGTCCTGGTTGTTGTGGTGTCGGCAGGCTCAGACTGGCCCACAGGGGTACAGGGAAATCCCCGGAGGGCCCCTGAGCAAGGTGGGCCCCTAGTCTCACACCCCCTGCACAAGTGGCACATAACACATTAGATTTAGTACACTACATACATATATTCAATGTACAGCACCTCAACCAGCTTATGTTCATATAAAAAAACTTGTTAGATTATTTATTATTTTTGAATGTATCCGTACGGTGGGCACCCAAAATAAATTTTACTGGTGGTCCCTAGGTACCCCAGTCCGACACTGGGTGTCGGTATCATCAGATGAGAAGCCCGAGTCATATGAGTGAAACTCATGAGGGATACAGAAAAAAGCAACGCAGCGCCCATTTAGCCGTGTGATGATTGCAGTCACAATACATGACAAGTGGAAGATTTGATGTGTCCATGAGTCACAATACAAGAATAAACTTCGGGGTAGCTGATCGAGGATGGCATCATGCAGAAACCAGAGAAATACCGAAAGCAAAACTGTAGATGGATGTTATCACACATGATAGTCAGCTCTTGTGTTTCATATTAATGCTATTGTACTGCTTAAAGGGTTTGTCCAGGAATTTGATATTGGATGGCCTATCCTCAGGATAGGTCATTAATACCAGTTCATCGGGATCTGACTGCAGGACCCCGGCCGATCAGCTCTTGATCAGCACTCACTGGAGCTCTCCAGCCTCTTCACAGCTTCCCAAGCACAGCGCCATACATTGTATAGTGGCTATGCATGGTATTGCAGATCAGCGCCATTGACTTGAGGTACAGTGATGTCACATGGCCTAGTAAGAAGCCACAGCTCTCATCGGACCCCTGCTGATATGATATTGATGAATTGTCCTAAGGATAGGTCGTCAATATCAAATTCCCAGATAACCCTCTCCCTCCCTGCTCAATGACCTCTGTAGAGGTCACAAAACATGCCCTCAACACTCTCCCATAGAAGTCAATGAACGTCTTCAGACACCTGCTTCCTCTGGTCCTTGTGACCGCTGTAAAGCAAATCTCTGACTGCTGCTAACAACCACTCAAGCAAGATGGCCGCCCCTGTAATCATGTTCAAGAAACATAACTGGCTGACGACGGGGGTTGAAGACGCGCCGATTGTCCACATGCGGTTTAGCTCTATTCAGTGGAGCTAAACCGCGATCGGGTCTGCGTCCTCCAATGTGAACAACAGTGGCGGTTTCTGTCAGGGTATATGCAGTAGATTTTGACGGCGTCAAAATCTGCAATATGAACCGGCCCTATGAGCTGAACAGCCTTGACTGATGCCTATTACCTGCACTGATACATTGTAGCAAATTAAGGGTATGTTCACACGATCGTGCCGTGTTTTGCGGTCCGCAAGTTGCAGATTTTCAGAACACAGATGCCGGCCGTAGGCGTTCCACATATTTTGGAATGCACAGGGGTGACGCTATGTAAAAAAATGCCTATTCTTGTCTGCGATTTTAGAGAAGAATAGGACAATTTCTATCTTTCTTGTGGGGCCGCGGAACGGAACTACAGATGTGGACAGCACACAGTGTGCTGTCCGCATGTTTGCGGCCCCATTGAAATGAATAGGTCCACACCGGAACGGATGCGGACCCATTCATACGGTCGTGTGAATGTAGCCTAACTCGCATAGGATTGTCTAGACCAGGGATCAGCAACCTTAAAGGGAACCTGTCACCGGGATTTTGTGCATAGAGCTGAGGACATGGTTTGCTAGATTGCTGCTAGCACATCCGCAATACTCAGTCCCCATAGCTCTGTGTGCTTTTATTGTGTCAAAAAAACGATTTGATACATATGCAAATTAACCTGAGGAGTCCTGTCCCTGACTCATCTCACGTACAGGACTCATATCAGGTTAATTTGCATATGTATCAAATCGTTTTTTTTACACAATAAAAGCACACAGAGCTATGGGGACTGGATATTGCGGATGTGCTAGCGGCCATCTGGCAACCCATGTCCTCAGCTCTATGCACAAAATCCCGGTGACAGGTTCCCTTTAAGCACACCAGCTGTTGTAAAACTACAATTCCCAGCATGCTCCATTAATTTCTATGCAAGCTCTTAGAAGAGCAGAGCAAGTATGCATGCTGGGAGTTGTAGTTTCACAACAGCTGGAGTGCCAGAGATTCCCTACCCCTGGTCTACACTGCATGTATTGGGCGAGGAGAGGTTTTTCCTTTCTGGGTCTAATATAGAATCTTTACATTTTTCAAGATCTCTGCTTGCTTATAAAGTATATGAGAACATTGCAGATCTTTTTATTGTGTGATAATTAAGCTGTATCATGAAAGACTGGATGATCCCTTTTTAATAGTGTGTTTTTTTATAGTTTTAGCAAAGTTTGGAGTTTTGTCAGTATAGAAGTAGAATGTAGAAATATTAGTCATTTTTTATGATTTACGGTATTGCTCACGGTTTTGCCTCTTTACACGAGTGAGACTCATTACTTTCAATAGTTTCTCTATTGGTGACACTGTTTCGGGAACAGTAGGT
Organism: Bufo gargarizans; assembly: GCF_014858855.1. Lineage (NCBI taxonomy): Eukaryota > Metazoa > Chordata > Amphibia > Anura > Bufonidae > Bufo > Bufo gargarizans. The sequence goes on from NC_058089.1 coordinate 113,217,807, forward strand.
TTTGGTGTAAAATTAGAAATGTTTTTAATTTTGAGAAAGTGAACATTTGTGAGATCTCGTGTCAGCGGGCAGGTGGGTCTGAGTCACATCTGTTCTCTGGTGACGCCAGTCACATGCGGGTAGTCTGATTGGAGGGGAGCTGCCATCGTGCGTATCTGGTTATGTTACAGAAACCACAAATCCCAAGGCATGATGAGAATTGTAGTCCTGCTGCAGCTGGAAAGCACCAGTGTGCAGCATAGTATTGCTGATCAGTCTTATGACTCTGATTGTCACTGTGTCAGCAGCAGCTGCTAGTAGCGGTATTACAGAGGAGCCCAGAGCTTGTGTGGAAGGTTATTTCGGTTGTGTCCTAATCAGTGCAGTCTAAACCTATGGCACTGTACAGGTTATATAGAAATCACCTAGTACATACACTGTACATACATTACTTATCCTGTACTGATCCTGAGTTACCTGCTGTATTATACCCCAGAGCTGCACTCACTATTCTGCTGGTGCAGTCACTGTGTACATACATTACTTATCCTGTACTGATCCTGAGTTACATCCTGTATCATACTCCAGAGCTGCACTCACTATTCTGCTGGTGCAGTCACTGTGTACATACATTACTTACCCTGTACTGATCCTGAGTTACATCCTGTATTATACTCCAGAGCTGCACTCACTATTCTGCTGGTGGAGTCACTGTGTACATACATTACTTATCCTGTACTGACCCTGAGTAACATCCTGTATTGTACTCCACAGCTGCACTCACTATTCTGCTGGTGCAGTCACTGTGTACATACATTACTTATCCTGTACTGATCCTGAGTTACATCCTGTATTGTACTCCAGAGCTGCACTCACTGTTCAATGTGTGCACTGTAACACTAATGTCATCCACACACTTTGTGTAATCACCTGAGTTGAGGAGTTATAGTTGGTGACACTTTCACGTTGGCTTCTTGCAGACACGGATTACAGAAGTTCTTCTCCTGCCGAGGAATTGCAATAGCCGTGGAATATTTCTGGAAGAGAGGACACCGGAATATCACAGTGTTTGTTCCTCAATGGCGAACGAAGCGAGATCCCAACATCACAGGTAATGCGGGGGACACTTGTGTGTGACTGCCATACAGAGGTTTCAGGCTCGGACGCAGCGTGGCTTACTGAGGATGATGGCGTCACTTTGTGCTAGAATATGTTTTCCGGAAATGGAATCTTGACGACTTATCCTCGGCAGAGGGTTGTGCTGAGCGCTGCGGTCCCTCCCTAGGCCAGTGACGTCACATTCATTGGTCACATGACCTATGTGCTGCTCAGTCGCATTCAATTGAATTAGCCTAGACTGCAATGCCAGGAGCAGCCACTATACAACGTACGGCGCTGTGCTTCAAACAGCTGATCAGATACTGATGACCTATCCTGAGGACAGGCCATGAAAATTGATTTCCCGTGAAAACCCATTTAAATCGACCTTTATCAAAGTCCATTCATTACAGATATTCCCCCCGATACACACCTAAAATGGACACCTGAATGGAATTCCAGACTGCAGTGAAGACTGACACTTGGGACAGTAGTTGAGAGGGAGTTGGACAGGGAAAATGTCAGATTTCTAAACCATTTGGGGTCTGTGGAAAGGTGGGAGACAATGAAATATAGAGAACAATGATTAGAGACGTGGCCCTAGCGCGACTCTGCAGGACGCCCTGTGATGTCATTCAGCTGGCATGTTCAGTAGCTTGCGCCCCCACCCATCGCTTGTTTTGCTGCAGGGTAACGTCGTTGCGGTTTCAAGGATGTCATAGTGAAACTTTTGCTCTGCAGTATTTTTTTTTTCATTTTTACTTTCATATTTTCCTGCCTGAATAATGATAGAAATAAGCGGAAATTCTTCTGTTATAAGAAAACGTCAGGTTTCTTCAGACTGATGCTGGATGACGAGCGGGCTCCTTCATTACAGAGAGCCGTGTTTTAGGGGCGTTTCACACAATCTCATCCCAGGATGTATTATATGTCAGTATTAGGCCTCATGCACACGACGGTTGTGTGTTTTGCGTTCCGCAAATTGCGGAACGGCATAGACAGCTATTGATATAACTGCCTATTCTTGTCCGCAGAACGGACAAGAATATGACATGTTATATTTTTTTATTTTTTTTGCGGACCACGGAACAGAGCAACGGATGCGGACAGCACATGAGTACTGTCCGCATCTTTTGCGGCCCCATTGAAGTGAATGGGTCCGCATCCAAGCCGCAAAAACTGCGGCTCGGATGCGGACCAAAATAACGGTTGTGTGCATGAGGCCTTACTCACATGTCATGGCCCAACCGCAGAGATAACTCTCCTGAATTTGCAGCCTCATAGGGATCCATGATGCTGTTAGTTCAGTTCAGGCTGTGGCACACACGAGTCATACCGACATATAATACATCTTGGGGTGCGTTTGTGTGAATGGCCGCCTACTCTGCAATGTAGATATGCCCAGTCGCGGGAGATATGAGACCCTGTGGCTGCTTCTCCGCATGGTCAGCTTGATTGATAGGTCTGTTTACGTATAGGGTCAATCAAGCTGGGCATGGAGAAGCCGCTCAATGGGGCAGATTTATCCTTGGTTTTATGCCATTTTTAGGGGGAATTTTTTTTTTTTCTGGTGAACATCATATTTGTGACTTGTTAGGCCTCTATCACACGGCGAGTTTTCCGTGCGGATGCAATGCGTGAGGTGAACGCATTGCATCCGCAGCTGAATCCGTACCCATTCATTTCTATGGGGCTGTGCACATGAGCAGTGATTTTCAGGCATCACTTGTGCGTTGCGTGAAAATCGTAGCATGCTCTATATTGTGCGTTTTTCATGCAACGCAGGCCCCATAGAAGTGAATGGGGCTGCGTGAAAATCTCAAGCAAGTGCGGATGCGGTTGCTAGGTGGCGATCGGGATGGGGACCTGATCTTTATTATTTTCCCTTATAACATGGTTATAAGGGAAAATAATAGCATTCTTAATACAGAATGCTTAGTAAAATAGGGATGGAGGGGTTAAAATAAACACACAATAATTATTAAACTCGCCTCATCCACTTGTGCGCGCTGCCCATCTCGTCTTCTTTCTTCTTCTTTGATAACCTGGGAGGAAAAGGACCTTTGGTGACGTCACTGCGCCCATCACATGATCCATCACCATGGTGATGGCTCCGCACTTATCACATGGTCCATCACCAAGGTGATGGACCACGTGATGAGCACAGTGACGTCACCAAAGGTCCTTTTCCTCCCTAGTCATCAAAGAAGAAGAAAGAGGACGTGATGGGCAGCGCGCACAAGTGGATGAGGTGAGTTTAATAATAAATTTTTATTTTTTAACGCCTCAATCCACATTTTAGTAAGCAATCTGTATTAAGAATGCTATTTATTTCCCTTATAACCATGTTATAAGGGATGTTAAAGTAGCCCTAAATTAGAGCATCCGAGATGCACTCTGGTGCTCCAAATCAATGTACCCCCAAGGGGTTAATATCCACGCGTGGTTGAGAGACTGGACACTGACACAGAAGCTGGTTAAAGCAATCTCTAATTTATTACAGAAAGTAAGCGGTATATGTATCTTCAGAAAAGGGCAGTACTTTCTGAGGCCCAGCTATTATTTCATTGGCTCAAAAGGAAGCAGAGATAAGAGAAACAGAGATAACATCCTAACATCTGCGCACTGTGTATCACTTTGGAATGTGAACTAATGTAAACTTCTAAGTGTCCGCCATTTTGTAATGGCGTCTATTCTAACAATAATACTGCATACGTCATATGTGACACTTCAAGGAGGTGCTTTTCTATAGGCAGTGAATAATATGTATATATCATCAAGTCATATGATTGGCTTATGCATTCCTCCACAATCTATACACCTTACACCTCCCTTGGGACACCTGTACAAAGATGAGAAAACAGACCCTTCCCACAGCACAGCTCTTTGCCCCCCCCCCCCCCCCTCTCTTCTCCAGTCTTGAAACAAAGAGGGGGGTGGGAGGCACTTGAAGAAGAAAAAGTTAACTCATTACAGTCCTAGAGACACAAAATATAGAATAAAATTCACACATCTTTAACAGGGAAAATAATCAAATCTACACAACACCTAACCCAAACACGAACTTCTGTGAAGAAGTCCGGGTCTGGGTACCAAACATGCCGATTTTTCTCACGCGCGTGCAAAACGCATTAAAACGCTTTGCATTCACCGGGGGAAAATCGCGCATTTTCCCGCAACGCCCGTGTGAAAGAGGCCTTACACTTCTCTACAAGCGTGCAAGGATTAGCATGGCCTCCTGTAGCCTGACAGATTCACTATAATTTACGTCTAAAACGGGAAAATGAAATTGCAGCGCATTTCGGACTGTCAGGTGTGCCGCATCCTAATAAATTTGGTGCATCTTAGGACTTAAGCACACGACTGTATATTTGGAGTCTGCAAAAAAAAAAAACTGTTGGCATCCGTATTGCATCCATTATTTATTTTACAGACCCATTGAAGTGAATGGTTCCGCATACGGACCTGTTTAAAAAAACAAAAAGAAACTGAAACAAGAAAAAAATAAGTTTGTGTGAGCCCTTACCCCGAAAGACTCGTAAGGCCTGTGTTGTCATTGGTTGATGAGAAAGTAAATGTTCGTCTTGTTTCTTGTCTTACAGAGCAGTACTTCCTTCAGCAGCTGGAAGAACTGGGAATCTTATCCTTCACCCCTTCCAGGACGGTGTTGGGCTCTCGAATTGCAGCACACGATGACAGGTGTGTAAGATCTATATATATTGGGTTCAGGAGCAGTCAGGGCTTGTGCCTCAGTTCTATTCTGCATGGCCCAAGCTGTCAGTACAGTGCGTTTATCTAAGCAGGGGGCGACTGTTCTTTGGGGGGCTGTGATCTCTATTTGCGATGGGTCTTTTAGTTACTCACAGAGAGGGATCTGAAATCTGGCGCCCCCACGATCACGTGTTAATAACGTAAATGGCGCGCACAGCTGGATCAACGCAGCGCCACACACTGTATAGTGGTCGTTCTCAGGTACTGCAGCTAATATTCCTCTGCATAGTAACATACCTGCACCCCTCCTGCAGTTGCTATTGACTGCGACATCTAAGCTGTTTAACTGCTACTGCCGACAGTGACCTTCCCATAGCAGAGTGCCTGTATGGCGGTCCACGGGGTCTGATGGAGGGGGTTGTGCAAGGTTTGGCTCGGCTTGAATTTCCTCTCTTTCTGCAGATTCCTTCTACACTTGTCGGATAAGACTGGAGGAGTCATAGTCACCAACGACAATCTGCGGGAGTTTGTGGTAGAATCTCCTGTGTGGACCCAGATTATCAAAGAAAGGTCTGTGCCCATTTTCATTACTCATTTGCCCATAAATTCCACACCGTTCTCATTTATCACCCGTCCACATCGGCAGATTCGCATGTACAAGGGGCCTTGGGCTGTTCACTAAACTAGGGGCCCCCATGGTATCCAGACATGGAGGGTAATTTCCACCCTGAGATTTTGTGTAGATTTTGCTTCTAGTGCATTAAAAAGGGTGAAATCTGCCGTGAAAATCCGTGGCTCTTCCACGACATCATGGACATGCTGTGGATTTGTCAGCAGCGCGCCTGTATTTGTGCACAGGTTTCGTAGCGCTATTTGCCTTGTCCTGCTAATTGGCACAGATGCAAATGCCCTGCAATTCTGTCCTCGCCCTGTGCCCCAATAAATACCTGCTGCACTATAGACATATCCTGTGCCCTTCTGTATATACTCCCTATTGTCCCTCTAAACACCTTGTGTATGCTGTGCCCCCTTTTATAGGATGTTCACCGACCCTATTCCCCCACAGTATGTACACTCTGCATCCCAATATACACATGATGTGGCCACCAGTCTCCATACTGGGAGTGGCGGCTGCTGCAACGCATGTGGCAGCCATGGCTAGTAAGTAATAAGGGAGAGGCGTAAGGGCGCCCATGGGTAGCTGCCTAAACTGAAATAACTGTGTGATCACTGAGGGCCTAAATACTGGGACCACCCACGACCACATGAATGGGTGTTCTCTGTCCCTGTATTGTATGGCCTGGTGGTCACACGCGCACACTGCGGCTCCAGAAGATAGCAGAGTGCTGTACCCCATACACCTTAAAGGGGTTTTCTGGGTTCAGAGCTGAACCCGGACATAACATCATCTTTACTCATTAAGCCTGTAGGAGTGAAGCATCAGAATTCAGAACATTTCTTGCTTCGATGACCCCCCGCCCCCCTGCCCGGCGCTGCTATCGCCTAGCAGTGATCCCAGTGATGTCACCGTCACAAATTGGGCGGTCTATAGCGCTGCCCTAGGCTCTAATAAAGCCTAGGAGATCGCTAAAGACCGCCCATTTGTGCCGATGATGTCACCGGGCTCACTGCTAGGTTGAAGGGCAAATAGGAGCATCGGAGCAAGAAATGCTCCGATGTTCCACTTGGACATGCTCAATGAGTGAAGATGAGGTTATGTCAAACCCGGACAACCCCTTTAATTGGGGAGGCAGTGGGCATGCTCAGCAACCACTTCAATCACACAGGATTTGTGATCCTGTGGATAGGGGATTAAAGGGATTATATGTTTAACTGATCTGATCTATCCTCTGGAGAAGACCACAGCGCTACTGCGAGTGCCGGTGCCTTCTCAAACAGCTGATCAGCGGGCGACCCTGGTTTTGGACCCCCATCATCTAGTAGAAAACCTCTTTAAATCTTGGAAGTGTTCACGCTGGAGGCCCACAGTAACTATATGTAAAGTCCCCCACCTATATTTTGTGGGACGGAAACCCCTACTTTCCTCAGAGCAGCCTTGCTATTACCGTATTTTTTGCTTTATAAGACGCACTTTTTTTCCTCCAAAGTGGAGGAAAAAAAGTCAGTGCGTCTTATAAACGAAAGGTGACCCCAAATGTGCAGGCTGCGGCACCTCAGGAGCCCTCACTAACTGCTCCTGAGCTGCCATGAAACTGTGGGCGGGCGGGAGGTAGGGCAGGCTGGCCTTCAGTGAAGCCTCCAGCCCGCACATACATTGCGGCACTAAGCAGCACCTTGGGCGGGCTGGTGGCTTCACTAACTGCTAAATGATGTCGGCAGCCCGTGCTTCAATTCATGCCGTTCGCTATCGTTGGGCGGGCTGGCGGCTTCTCTGTATGCGCTGTACTGCCGCCAGCCCGCACGTCCTTCACTCACCGCAGCAGGAGGATCCACTTCTCTGTGCTGCCTGGCCATCCAGCTGATTGGTGGTGAGCGCTTCCTGCTCCCCCCCCCTCCACCATTCAGCTCCCTACATTTCTCTCGCCATATGAGCTCTCCCCTGTCCTGGTACCGTAGATTGCTGCCTAAGTCCCTTGGTGAGGACAGCTCAGGGGCAATATATGGTACCCTAATGAAAAATGTGTGCCAAATATGACTATAACCCCCCTCGTCCATCGGAATCCACCCATGTTCTGCAGTAGATGGGTGGATTCCTATGGATGAGGGGGGTTATAGTCATATTTAATATAGACACATGCCAATTACAGAACAGTCCCTGGACAGTGTTTTTTTAAAATATGACTATAACCCCCCTCATCCATAGGAATCCACCCATCTATTGCCGTACATGGGTGCATTCCTATGGATGAGGGGGTTTATATGGTAGTCATATGTTACCATAAGCTAATACTGGTACAGTCCCTGGACAGTGTTTATATTTAATGTGACTATAACTCCCCTCATCCTTAAGAATACACCATTGTACAGTACATCAGTGTATTTTTTAGGATGATTGGGGTTATAATCACATAATCCACTGATATGCTCAGCTAGTGTCCCCATGACTATGAAGGGGACAATGCTGACTGTACTTTTTATTACTGTATTTTGTTGTAGAAAACTACCGTACTATAGTCTGCTGCTGCATCCAAGTTTAATAAGTTGTCAGCAGAAAAGGCTTTCATATAAGATCCCTTTTAAACTGGAGGTGATAAAATACGGCAAAGAACATGGAAACATGGCTGCTGAGAGACATTTCGGGCTGCCTCCAACAGAAAAAGTGATACGGGAGTGGAGGAAACGGGAGGATCAGCTGCAAAAAGCAGATAAAAGCAAACACTCTTTTCGTGGGCGTACTGCAAAATGGCCCAGATCACATGTCCCAGAAACACTGGCTTCTCTGTATCTACAAAAGGGATCCTATATGAAGCCAAGCGTCTAGCTGCAGAGAAAGGCATTGATGAGCTCACTGGATCCCCATCATGGTGCTACAGATTCATGAGGAGATGTGGCCTTGCGATGCGCACCAAAACTAGAATTGGGCAAAAAATGACAAAAGAACATGAGTCCAAGATTCTTTCTTTTCACAAATATGTGCTGAATGCAAGAAAGAAAAAATGCTATGAAATAGACCAGATTTGGGAATATGGATGAAGTCTCATTAACCTTTGATGTGAGAGGCGCAAAAACCGTAACGGTGAAGACCTCAGGACACGGAAAAACCCATCACACGGTTGTGTTGTCAAACTGCCACCAATTCACTAATTTTCAAGAGGAAGAACATGCCAAAAGAGGCGATTCCAAGAGGCGTAATTGTGCATGTACACAACAAAGGGTGGATGGATGAGAATGACATGAGACTATGGGTCGGCAAAGTGTGGTCCAAACGCCCTGGAGGGCTTCTGAAGAACCGGACCTACTTGTGCTTGACCAGTTTAGGGCACATATCGGTGAACCCAGGATTTGAACACTCATCTAGCGGTCATTCCTGGGGGGACTTACCAGCCAACTGCAGCCTTTTAAGGTTTTTATGCGAGAGGCGTGGAATAAGTGGATGGCTGCTGGGAATCGCAGTGGACGGATGAAAAGGCCCACTATCACCCAAGTCTGCGAGTGGGTGAAGTCTTCATGGCAGTCAGTGAAGGATGAAACTATTCTAAAATCCTTAAAAAAAAAAAAAAAAAAGTGGCATCAGTAATGGCCTGGACGGTTCTGAGGATGGTGTCCTGTATGAAGACACCAGTGACGGTGATGCCACTGAGCTTGAGTTCGGACAGTAGTGAGGACTTTTTGGGGGTTTCCAGATGACTAGAGGAGTATTGTCCTAAATCTTTCCGTTAATTACAGTAATAATGTTTCCAAATGCTGCTATTGGCTGTTTGGTAATGTCTACACATTACATGTTATTTTATTTAAATGTTTTAGCCCACCTTTTAGTTCAAATCCCCCCCCCCCCCCCATTTTACTTCTCTGAAAACTAGGTGCGTCTTATAAAGCGAAAAATACGGTATATTTTGTGGGAAGGAAACCCCTACTTTCCTCAGAGCAGCCCTGCTATAACATCCTTTTATATTTGGATTAACCCACATTTGCCATGTTGATGACCTCTGCAGGTTATTTGTAGGTACTGCACTCGCTTGCAAACACATTTCCCTTGTGAGAGAAACTGAGCACCTGCTGCCAGGTTTCCCAATAGATTACAGCAGATCCCTGGGGCAATTTGTGAACTTTTTTTTTTTTTCTTTAGTGTACTCTTTTTAACCCCTTTTAAAGAACGACATGACTTATTTTTATAGTGTTTTATATGTTTCTCCTCAGGTTATTGCAATATACTTTTGTCGGTGACATCTTCATGATCCCTGATGATCCACTGGGACGACACGGCCCAAAGCTGGATGATTTTCTCCACCAGAAGCCTGAGCGCAGGTGAGGAAGACGTCATGTCGGGTTTTTGGGAGTTCTGTTCTCTCCATTTATAGACTAAACTTGGCAAAAAAAAAAAAGAGGGCAGGGAGGCGGTTTTAAAAATGTCTCCATATGTATGTCATACAGAGATGAATTTGATTTTTTCAGAAGGATGTGCAGGCAGAGAAAGTAATTACTGATGACCCCCAGTGCAGTTACAGCGTGGACAAGCAGGACGCCCCAGTCTTCTCTATATATACGTGTCTGTCTTATTTTATATAAAATAATAAATTTTAATAATTCAACTTTTCTTTTTTCTTTTTTTTTGGCTAGAGTATATTTCTACCCTTCAGTCAGCTCAGAGCTTTCTGTGAACCGGACTGCCCACATTTTTGGGACGACTGACTGTAAACATTGCAATTGTGAGGAACACGTTTAGAGGGAGGGAGAGTTAAGAATTGCAGTAAAAGTTTCAGACTGGGAAGGAACTAGGTGTGTTCATTCTGGAATTCCTGATTCATAATTATTATTCCAGAACTAGAATAAACCATGACACAGGAGGTTTAAAGGGGTTTGCCAGGGAAATATTAGAAAAAAAAACTGCCACAAAGGGTTAAAAACTTTCCCTCTTACATTCCTCTGTCGCTGCATTCCATTGTACATACAGAGGGGTTCTCAACTCTGGCACATAAAACGGGCGATCCAGGATGTCTGTATTCCTAATAGGGCATATAGAAAGTTATTGTCTTCATAAGTCAACCCCTTTAACCACCTAACTGTTCTGCCTGAGCTCAGCTCGGGAAGAAAGAGGAGGGGGCAGGGCTGCTTTAGATGCTGATATCTCCTCAAGGGTAGCAGAAGCCTGGTCGAGTCGTAAAAACTTGCTTTTACTTTCACTTTCAGCTGCATTAACAGCATCCCGATTTCTAACAGTGATATCTTGCCATGTAATGAAGATATTGCTGTCATTCTGGCATTGTTTGAAAGCTTGGAATGCCAGTTTTCAAACAATACTGGTTGTACAAACCAGAGATATGAGCAGCTAAAGCAGCCACCCCCTCCCCTTCAGTCCGCAGAGCTGACGGCCAGCAGGAGGAAAGGGAAAAATATATAGAAACTAGACATTAAGCCCGTTACAATAACAGGCGCCAGAACAGTAGTGCATAAACATTAATAGGAAAAGTCTATATTAAATGGCAAGAGAACTTGACCACACTGACTGGTGGCTGAGACTGGGGCCTGTGGCTGGTGGCTGAGACTGGCGGCTGTTTTTTGTGATGTAAGGTGATAAAAAAATGTCTTTTTTGGCACATTTTTTTTTTAGTTTTTACGGCGTTCACCAGATGGGTTGGATCACATACTATTTTTTATAGAGCAGGTTGTTACGGACACAGTGATACCTAATACAGTCAGGTCCATAAATATTGGGACATCGACACAATTCTAACATTTTTGGCTCTATTCACCACCACAATGGATTGTAAATGAAACAAACAAGATGTGCTTTACCTGCAGACTGTCAGCTTTAATTTGAGGCATTTACATCCAAATCAGGTGAACGGTGCAGGAATTACAACAGTTTGCATATGTGCCTCCCACTTGTTAAGGGTCCAAAAGTAATTTTTGGGGACCCAGACCCACTTGGTTCTTGAAGATCCAGTGGGTCTGATGGCTTACAATACACTGCAGTACACTATATAGTGTGCTGCAGTGTATTGAACTCGCACTAAGCCTGGCTAGCCTGGCAGCAGGAGCCTGATCAGGCTTGGGGTACTTTCACACTAGAGTTTTTATTTTCTGGCACCGAGTTCTGTCCTAGGGGCTTAATACCAGAAAAGAACTGATCATTTTTATCCCCATGCATTCTGAATGGAGATAAATCCGTTCAGGATGTCATCAGTTCAGTCACTGAACGGCGTTTTGGACGGAGGAAATACCGCAGCATGCTGCGGTATTACCTCCATCCAAAATTCCGGATCAGTTACATTAAAATGTATTAGTGCTGGATCCAGCATTAAAAATACTGCAATGCCGGGATCCGGGGTCCTGCAAAATGGAAAAAAAAAAAATGTATAACTGATCAGTTTCTCCGGATAACATACGGAGAGACGGATTCATTCTTGCAATGCATTTGTAAGACTGATCCGGATCCGTCTACAAATGCTCTCCGTTTGCATGCAAATTGCCTGATCCGGCAGGCAGTTCCGGCGACGGAACTGCTTGCCGGATCACTCTGCCGCAAGTGTGAAAGTACCCTTAGATATACCAGAGCAAGTCGGATGCCTGTGAAGGCGTCTGCTTGCCATGGTAAGCATCGGGACGCTGCCACAGCGCAGCGGTCTGATGAGGGAGGGAGCTCCCTCCCTCGGTTTACCCTTCAAGCATCGGGCTGCTGCCACAGCAGAGCAGCGGCCCGATGCTTAGCCCCTCCATACAGCGGTTCCTAAGGACCATGGCATGGAAGGGGTTAAACGGCTGCCATCAGTGCCAGCACCGATGTCAACCGTTTTAAACAGAGTGTTAGCTGGACATTAAAGCTAACACTCTGCCTGCTGCGCGTTCTGCTATCTTGAAAGGGGGGGCAGGGGTGTTGTGTGCGGGGGGGGCATTTAACCCTTCAAGCATCGGGCTGCTGCCAGGCTCAGGACCACGGCATGGAAAGGGTAAACTGCTGACATCTGTGCCGTTTCAAGCAGAGTGTTAGTTGGACATTACAGCTAACACTCTGCTCGCTGCCGCTCTGCCATCCTGAAAGGAGGGGGGGGGGGGTTGCTGCGCGCTCTGCATCTCCTACGCTCAGCGTCCCGATGGGGGAGTGAGGGAGCTCCCTCAGTTTACCCTTCAAGCATCGGACCGATGCCACAGCAGAGCAGCGGCCCGGTGCTTAGCCCCTCCATAATGGATATTACAGCTAACACACTGCCTGCTGCCGCTTTGCCATCCTGAAAGGGGGAAGGGGGGGGGGGGGGGAAACTTGTGTGGAGCGATGGAAAACTGGTGACGCACACGGACACAGCGCACTCACACAGGGATTTTTTTATATTATATGTGACATTATAATCACTGTACAGACCCACATAATAAAATTGTTATTTTTACCACACAGTGAATTAAATAATGTAAAAATTTCTTTTTTTAAAAAAAATCTTTCTCCCCAACAATAAAATAAGAAGTTATTTAATACACTATATCACTATATATACCCCCAAAATGGTTCCTAAAAAAAAAACCTACAACTAATCCCGCAAAATAAAATTAAATATAGAAGAAATTAAAAAGTTATGACTGCTAGAACACACAAGATTTACTGCAGACCCACATAAAAAAAAAAAAGTGACATTTTTGGGAGGGTTTTTCCAATTTTAACGGGGATAGGGATGAGCGAACTGGTGTTTTACAAGTTCAAGTTCAGTTTTATTACAATTCCAATATGGATTCTGTTACCACGGACCATAACGGAACTCTATGACGGAATGTCTTTTAAAGAGGCATTCCGTTATGCATTCCATCATAATAGAAGTCTATGGCCAGCATAACGGATCCGTCTGGTTTCTGTTATGCAGGATCTGTTATGCGGCCCATAGGCTTCTTAAAGGCATTGAGTCATAGAATTGTTATGGCCCGTGGTAACGGAATCCATATCTGGATTGTAATAAAACTCAAACTTGTAAAACACAAGTTCGCTCATTCCTAAACAGGACCGCTAGGATGTTAAGAAGCAGGGGAAATGATGTAATTTTGCATATGCAATATGGCAGAATATGTTTTTATTGGAGGATGTGTACATCTTATATTACTGTCATATGTGAAGTGAGGATGGCACAGCAACAAACTATGGCTTAAAGGGATTCTGTCACCTCGTTTTAGGTCATAGAGCTGCGGACATGCACGGCTAGATCGCCGCTAGCATGTCCGCAATATACCGGTCCTATAGGGCGGGCTGTGTGCTTTTATTGTGCTTAAAAAAAGATTATATATATATATATATATAATATATATATATAAATGAACTCCGCGGCACATCCAAGTCGTGAAAAAGTAAAAGACATTTTAATCACCAAACATGCGACGTTTCAATCCTCTCAATGGGATTTTTCTCAAGCAATGACTTGAGAAAAATCCCATTGAGAGGATTGAAACGTCGCATGTTTGGTGATTAAAATTTCTTTAACTTTTTCACGACTTGGATGTGCCGCGGAGTTCATTTTTTTTATACCGTTTGGAGGTGGATCGCCGACTCAGCCGCTGGCACTCCGCCAGTACTATTCTGATAGTGGTGCTGCCCACATTCCTTGATTTTTTTTTTTTAAATATATATATATATATATATATATATATATATATATATATATATATATATATCTATATATCTATATATATCTATATATATATATCTCTATCTCTATCTCTATCCCTGGTAAGGTGCCCAAGGGGCTGTACTAACCACATTGGTGCCCAGCCACGCCACCTGTGAAGGAGCCCAGCACCGCCTGCGTCTTCCATATCTTATCCTAGCTCACAGTTAGATCGCCGTAATCTTGCGATGCGTGAGCTCGCGCATGTGCAGTTCCTTCTCTGAGGCTGATGCCAGCACAGGGAAGAAAGACAATACCGGCACTGCGCATGCACGAGCTCTCATCGCGAGATTACGGCGATCTAACTGTGAGCTAGGAGCAGATTCGGAGGACGCAGGCGGTGCTGGGCTCCTTCACAGGGTGGTGTGGCTGGGCACCAAGAAGGCTAGTACAGCTCCTTTGGCACCTTACCAGGGTCATTTACATATATCAAAAGCACACAGCCCTATAGGACAGGTATATTGCGGACATGCTATCGTCGATCTAGCCGTGCATTTTCGCAGCTCTATAACCTAAAACGAGGTGACAGAATCCCTTTAACTGACCAATTTATGGCACAGTATTTCTTTTTCTCTCTGTTAGGCCCCTTTCACACGGGCGAGTATTCTGTGCAGATGTGATGCGTGTATTGAACGCATTGCACCCGCACTGAATCCCGACCCATTCATTTCTATGGGGCTGTTCACATGAGCGGTGATTTTCATGCATCACTTATGCGTTGCGTGAAAATCGCAGCAAGCTCTAATAGTGCGTTTTTCACGTAACGCAGGCCCCATAGAAATGAATGGGGTTGCGTTAAAATCACAAGCATCCGCAAGCAAGTGCGGATGCGGTGCGTTTTTTTAAAATTTATTTTATTTTTTATTTTTTTTCACGCACGGTTGCTAGGAGACGCTCGGAATGAGACCCGATCTTTATTATTTTCCCTTATAACATGGTTATAAGGGAAAATAATAGCATTCTGAATACAGAATGCATAGTAAAATAGCGCTGGAGGGGTTAAAAAATAAATAAATAATTTAACTCCCCTTAATCCACTTGCTCGCGCAGCCTGGCATTTCCTTCTGTCTGTCTTCTGTGCTGTGTGGCTGAACAGGACCTGTGGTGATGTCACTTCGGTCATCACATGATCCATCACCATGGTAAAAGATCATGTGATGACCGGAGTGACGTCACCACAGGTCCTGTTCATCCACACGGCACAGAAGAGATGCCGGCTGCGCGATCAAGTGGACTAAGGTGAGTTAAATTATTATTTAAAATTGCGCGTGTTCCCGCAACGCCTGTCTGAAAGAGGCCTTACAGTAAAGTTTCTACATTGTAACAGCATTTTGCAATTTTCTCCTGGACAAATTTTTCCACAACAAGAAATGTATTAACTGTTTTAATCAATGCAGATGTCAGCCATCCGGTGTACACATCCATAGGACTGCCTGTGCAGAATCACAACCATAATGGAAAATCCATGTCACCAGTACATTCTCAATGGGGTAACACTGGTAAAAGGACTCGGGAATCTTAGTTGACAGTAAACTTTATCTGTACAACTAGTGTCGGGCAGCTGCTGCCAAGGCTAATAAGATCATAGATGCCTGTGTTGTGCTTCCGTTCCGGATACAGAATGCCCACGGAATGGCGCCCGTGTATGGCGGATCCGCAATATGGCCACGGGGCGCACACATTCGTGTGCAAGAGGCCTAAAAGAGAACAGGAGCCTGGATACCCCTCCTGGAGTGTAATAATATTACAGGTTAAAGTTACTAGGTGCGGGTCCAGGGAATTATTCACAGTACCAGATTTTTTACTTATTTATTTTTTCTCTAAAATGAGAAAAATAGTTTCCTACTTTATGGGGGTTCTGTCTTCCTCAGGGTATTAGGCTGCACTGGATGTACGGATGTCCTTTACTGTGTGTATTTGGGACCTTTTGCACTAATATTCCACATGTATTACCTGTTTGTTCTCTCTCCTTTTCTCAGACCTCACCCTCCCACCCCTCGTCCATCGGACAGCGGAGTGTTTTTCCCCAGCCATGACACCTCTGTTTCTGGGATGTTCCCAACTGTCACCAATCACACACCACATCCCACAACTTTCCTAAACAAAGCCCCTGTATCCCGTCCAGCCTTCCAGAACCAGCTGCGCCCGGCGGCCGTCACCCCCCATCAGAGGACTTATCATGAGACTTTATCACTACAAGTAGACCTCTTAAGAATATTTCCTGAATCCCAACAGAGGGAGAAAATCAACCAGGTCCTGTCTGAGCATCCTTACATGCGGGACCTCAATGCCTTGTCAGCAATGATCCTGGACTGAGCTCCTCTTCGCTCTTTCGCCAAGCTGTTTTATTTAACCCCCTTTGTTGTCATTTGTGCGTCAGATCCGCCACTGGTGGAATCGTATTTTTTCTTGTACTAATGTTCATCGCTAGATAGAACGAAGAAATGGATAGGCTGTTCAGCTGCCGCGAGAGCTGTACATATTAACAGGAGCATGAACAAAAAGCTATAGAAAGTAGATATATATTTATGTATTATTTTTATATATATCTATATCTCAGGTCTGAGCCGTTATTGCCCGGGGAGGAAGGGAGGCTGGAAAAGAATACAATCCTAAAAAAACGTTTGCAAACAATAACTTTAAAAGATAAAACCAGTGGGGTACTGGTGCAGCCACTATACAGCAACCCTGAACTGGGAATGTGGGGTGACACTGACTGAATTGGGAATCTCTGCTCATCAGATTGCTTCCTCCCAGTTCAGGATGCTGGAAAGGACTGGCTGCGATGCAGAGAGCGATGCGTTAAAGGGAACCTGTCACCAGTTACCTGTGTGCACAGACCCATAGCTCTGGTTCACCTGATGCTGCTTTTTTTTTTTTTGATCTGAGACTCCGTTCCCAACTTATGCAGCTTTTTCCTAATATGCAGATTAGGCCTTTGGTGCAACGAGGGCATCACCGTTGCTCTGATTTCACCCAAACTCAGCTCATTTCTGTGGCCAGCCCCTCCCTCACAGCAAAAGCAAAGGCTGGCCACAGAAAAGAGCGGAGCTTGAATGAAATGAGAGCAACGGTGACACCCTCATTGCACCAAAGGCTTAATTTGCTTAGTAGGAAAACGTATCGTAACTCTGGAACGGAGCCTCGGATCAACAAAGGAAAAACAGCTACGCAAATGTCTACGCAAACAGTTGGATGGGAAGGTTGCTGGTGACAGATTCCCTTTAAGCAGGCTTCCCTCCCAATGCTATGAGTAAATCATCAGATGAATTTGGTATGCAGCCCCCCTGCACAGTGTAGTCACAGCACTTCGCACCCACTGATTTAGCCTTCATTTTTCTGACCGATAAGAAGCTTGTAGCTGCGACTTTCCTTGACACTAAGCTGATGATAGGAAGGTGGTCTTGCTGCTGGGGCTCCCATTGCTAGGAGAGGAGGGCAGTAAACATTAAATTCCGATGGAGGAAAGGGGGGTCCTGTTTACGGGCTCCCCCAATATGTCGTATGGAAAGGGCTGTCTAAAGTTAGTAGTTGCCAGTTGCACAACAGTTTTGCTTTAGGTTTTATTGAGGAAATGTTGATCCAGAATACCCCCAAAATGTACCCCCCAAATCAGAGGGTTCATTATGTACAGATTTAGTTGTCATTTGAGTTCAGGCTTAGCACAAGGCTGGAGTTTTGGTCCATTTTCCACATATTTGTCAAAAGCTGGAGCGAAGAGAAAAACGTTCCCACTGTCGTCTGCTAGGATGTGAATATGTGGACGCACTGCGGCCATAGAGATACGCAATGGGGGAGAGCGGAAGATGTGCAGCTATGAGAAAAGGATCGCATCAGCGCATTATGTCGTTTTTTTTTTCTTGGCAGGTGCGGCCTCATGCACAGGACCGTATTTTTTGCAGATTGCACCCTGACCTCCATATATATTTTTTGCATCTTTGTGGCCATTCCGCAAATAGTACACCTCCTTTTCTTTTGTCTGTCACCCTTTTTATTGGTGGGAGCAAGAGAAATGCAGAATGCGCATGGAAGACATCTGTATTTTGCAGAGCCATGGTCGGCGGACTGAAATATGAACAGAGCTTGAGTTTATCATTCTGAGTGCATATAAAAGGACAATACCTGACATATAATGTATTAAAGGGGAGGTGTCATTGTGCTTTACCCCCATAAACTGCTGCAATGGCCTGATGGGTGGAACGATGCTGATTCTGAGGGTGTGATTTGTAGTTTTCTCCTGAAGTCGGCCTGCGTAGGGTCTGTGTGCGCTCAAGCACTAGAAGTCCTCTCCATAGTATCACCGGCTTAGTGGTCCCGGATATATCTTAGCACAGGCATGCTGAACCTGCGGCCCTCCAGCTGTTGCAAAACTACAACTCCCATCAAGCCCGAACAGCCTACAGCAGGGCATTGTGGGGGTTGTTGTTTTACAACAGCTGGAGGGCCGCAGGTTGAGCATGCCTGTCTTAGCAGATAGAACATTGACCTGTTGCGGGGAAATGCATCAAATGGCATAATCGGAATTGGCGTCTTTTTAACTGTCCAAATGTTTGGGGGGGTAAAATGTTGTGATCCCCTTACATGAGGTGCTGAAATACAGTGGTCCCTCAGGTTACAATATTAATTGGTTCCAGGACGACCATTGTATGTTGAAACCATTGTAACTTGAGTGATTGGTTCCAAAGCCCCAAAATGTTATCTGAGATAAGAGAAAATGAAATGTAAGAAAAAGAAGCAGATAACTAAGGCTACTTTCACACTAGCGTTTTTATTTTCAGGTATTGAGTCATAGGGTGTCAATACCGGAAAAAAACGCTTCTGTTTTGTCCCCATTCATTGTCAATGGGGACAAAACGTAACTGAACAGAACAGAGTGCTCCAAAATGCGTTCCGTTTGGTTGCATTCCCAGGAGAGCATACCACAGCATGTTTTAGTCTTCTTTCCGTCATAGGATGCGGAGCAAAACGGATGCGTCATGACCCACAATGCAAGTCAATGGGTCGTCCCCCAGTAACTTAATGGACTTTGTGACGGATCCATCTTGGGTATGTTAAAGATAATACAACCGGATCCATTCATAACAGATGCAGGCGGTTGTATTATCCGTAACGGAAGTGTTTTCGCTGAACCCTGTCGGAATCTGCAAAAACGCTAGTGTGAAAGTAGCCTAAGGGCTCATGCACACGACCGTCGTTGTTTTGCAGTCCGTTTTTCATGGATCCGTTGTTTCGTATCTGAGGTTTTTTTTTCTCTCTGATTTAAGTCCTCTTCCGTTCCTTTCCACAAAACATATAGGCATGGTTTCCGTATGAGATAAGTTTTTTTGGGTCAGAAACCGTAACTTATTAATCACCAAACACATGAGCAATATGGGCTGGGCATAGCATTTCTACAGTATGGATCCGCGAAATACGGATGACATTCAGATGTGTTCCGTATTTTTTTCAAACCCATTGACTTGAATGGGTCCTCGGACCGTGATTTGCGGACAATAATAGGACATGCTTTACATTTTTGTGGGACGGAAATACGGAAACTGAATGCACACAGAGTACCTTCCGTTGTTTTTGCAGATCTATTGAAGTGAATGGCTCCGCATACGGTCCGCAAAAAAACTGGAATGGAAGCGAAGGGAAAATACGTTTGTGTGCATGAGCTCTAAGGCATTCTTAATACAGAATGCTTACTAAAATGTGGCTTGAAGGGTTAAAAAAAAACAAAAAACTCACCTCATCGTCTTCTTGCTTCTTCTTTCAGGACCTGCAAAAGGACCTTTGATGACGTAATCACGCTCACCGCGTGGTGACATCAGCGCAGGTCCTGCTGAATGAACATAGAAGGATCTTCATTCAGCAGGACCTGCGCTGACGTCACTGCGCTTGCCACGCGGTGAGCGTGATTACGTCATCAAAGGTCCTTTTGCAGGTCCTAAAAGAAGAAGCAAGAAGACGATGCCGGCTGCACGAACAAGTGGATGAGGTGAGTTATTCTTTTTTTTAACCCCTCAATCCACATTTTAGTAAGTATTCTGTATTCAGAATGCTATTATTTTCCTTTATAACCATGTTATAAGGGAAAATAATAAAATCTACAGAACACCGATCCCAAGCCCGAACTTCAGTGAAGTCTGGTCTGGGTACCACATTCATTATTTTTTTTTTCACGCACGTGCAAAACGCATTGCACCCGCACGGAATTTTACCAAAGAAGTGGCCTTGATTGGTTGGATCTAAAAAATATTGTATCCTGAGGGAGCCACATTATGTTTTATTTTTTCTTTTTTTTTTTTAAGCGAGGTGTAGTCCTTTGATAATCTACCTAGATTTTATGTTAACCCTTCCTCTGGATGCAGGCAGCAGTGTAAAGAATGAGGGGTTAATCTTGGGTTGCCATGGTGACATCCATGGGCTTCTATAACTGTTTTTGTTTTACTTGTTAGAAAGAAACCACCTCTCCATCCAAATGCCAAAAATGTAACTTGTATGTAAATGTAGCGCAGATTGTCTGCCCCCTGTATACATATATCCAGGGACATCTTTGTGAATTCACACGCTGCAGATTTGTTGCAACAGAACAGTCATTCCATCGATGTGAATGGGGCTGTATGTGCCGCAGGCGCATGCCTCCCTGCAACCCCCTTTCACATGAATGGCGCAGTCCCAGAAACTTCTGCAAAAAATCTGCTGCATGTGAATTCAGCCTAAAGAGATGCCGCATTCCAGCTGAAGAGAAATGTTCCTTCCCTGTAAGGCCTTATTCACATGGAGTGTTTGGCCAGTGATTGTGAACCAGGAGTGGAGGTTACACAGAGAGAAGGTAAAATGGAAAGTTTTGCAGCTGCTCTGTGTTTAGACCCCCTCCGAGGCTTGGGTCCGCATCCGAGCCGTGCTCCTTGCGGCCCGTATGCAGACCCATTCACTTCAGCAGGGCCGCAAAAGATGCGGACAGATTCGTACCTCCATTCCACGCCCCGCAAAAATAAAAACCAGAATATGTCCTCTTTTTGTCCGTGTCACTGACTAGGTTAGGACTGGTCTATTGAGAGCCAGACCTTCCGTTCCGCAAAATGCAGAACGCACGCCGCCGGTATCCGTGTTTTGCAGATCCGCGATTTGTGGACCGCATAACACGGTACAGCCGTGTGCATGTGGCCTTAGGCCTAAGTAGCGAGGGTTATGTCCATGGAGGATCTCCAATTGTTTCTGTGTTCAGGTTTTGTACATTTTTTTGGGGGTGTTTTAAAATAAAGAAGTTTATTTTTCATTAAACCTGACTTGTCCGATTTGATATTGATGAAATATATGATAGAAGTGCCTGGCAGGTGCGTTACCATCAGAAACATGGTGGCTACATCACTGAGGCCTCTTTCACACATCCGTGGACTGGCCACAGACCCTACAGGGAAATTCCCTGGTGGGCTAATGCCCAGGGGGCCGCCCGATCCCTCATCACGGCCACCGGCCAGATACATAACAATCTGATGCTTTCATCTTACTGTATGCACCTGGCCAGCAGCCGCCGGTTCCCCCCTGAACTGTATTACTGTCCTCTGTATAGTGATGGGGCAGTATTTGGTGCTGCACTGAGGTATTACTGACTCTGCCCATTTCTTTGTTGCCCCTGCCTCCTTGTATTGCCCTGCCTTCTGTCAATTTATGCTCACTACAACATGGGGCCACTTTATTTTCAGTCCACCGCTGCACCATCAGTGACTCACGTGACGGGTGTGTGCTATCTGTGGTCTTCATGCGCCGCTCACATATCCAGTCACTTTTTAATGTGTGTTCTCACACATCAGTGGTTTTCTATTTTTGACGCAAATAGGGGGTCATTTACAAAAAAAACAGCTTTCTACACCGGTCTTTTAGTCCCCAATTTTTCCGGCGGAAGATGCACCTTCAGCAGTCCATGCGCCCGGTGGTAAAAGTAGACCAACCTCTGGCTGGACTAGTTTTTCACCAACATGTACACTTTATTTCCCAGGGGTAAATGTGTCCGGGCCGAAGTCCCAGCCCCGCCACACTCCTATGTGTCCAACGTGGCGATAAAATGCCCATGAATTCAAAAAGTCACAAAATGGGGGTTGTTCAACACTTTTAGGCTCCATTCACACGTCCGCAATGTGTTTTGCGGATACACGGATCCGCAAAACACGTAAAACGGCAATGTGCGTTCCACATTTTGCGGACCGCACATTGCCAACATAATAGAATATGCCTGTTCTTGTCCGCAATTGCGGATAAGAATAGGACATGTTCTATTTTTTTGCGGAAACAGAAGCACGGATGCGGAAGTGCGGATCCGCAAATGTGGATGCGGACAGCACATTCCGTCCCCATAGAGAATGAATGGGTCCGCACCCTTTCCGCAAAATTGCGGAAAGGATGCGGACCCATTTTGCGGACGTGTGAATGGAGCCTAATGCCAAAAACATGTTTGTAAATGACCCTCCCTCCCCATGCTTTCACCCAATGAAGAAGTGTTTTCTCGTTTACCAGCACCGTTGCACACAGCGGTTATTGGGAACGATCATATATAATAATCGCCTTGTGTAAAGAGTCCTTGAGTTTGCACCACCTATTGGATTAATAAATCTAACCCCAATAGGCGGTAGATTAAGAGTGCCTTCCAAGTGGATTTTGGTGGAGAAAATGTGCCAAAAGCAAGAAAATAGCATAACACAATAGAAGCTATTAGAAAAGCAAAGTAATTTGTTCTGCCAGGCTTCACACGGGTGCAGGCTGTCTTGAAGAAATTCTTTCTGCATCAATGGCTGCACCAAATCCAGATCTAAAACCATGTGTTACTTGTGTTTTTGGCGCGGATTTGCTGCAGATCTCACCCTCGCATTGCAAAGAGTGAAATCTGCACAGAAGAACGTTTTTTTTGTTTTTTTTTCACGCATCAGTTCTGCGTTGCGTGAGAATCGCAGCATGTTCTATATTCTGCGTTTTTCACGCAACCCTGACCCCACCCATGGAAGCGAATGGGGCTTCAGTGAGAAACGCGTTGCATCTGGATGTAGTCTGGGTGCAATGTGTTTTTCACTGATGGTTGCTAGAATATGTTGTTTGTAAACCTTCATTTATTTATTTTTTTCACGCATCAAAACTGGTTGCACCTGCGAGGCCGGCCAAATGTCGCACACGGGTATCACTTGCGACATTTTTATGCCACAAAACTGGCGTTGGCATTCAGACGGCTGTGATGTGTCTGTATTACAGATGCAAATCCCGGCTGGACGGCTAGCCGCACACATGGATCTATTGTGGCTGTAATAGGGACACTGAATTGGAATGAATGAAATAATAGACTCTGTCGTCTTCTGCAAATACTTGCCCTGTGGATATGATTTTTATGAGTAAAGTTCCCAGACAGGTTTATCACGGCGGTCCTGACCTGGCAGTGACCGAGATCTGTCTGCGGCTGAGGGTAGAGAATACAGCAGCTGAAATTCCTCTGAAATGTAGGCTTATTATATCAGCGGATATTATGGGCATGATGCTTCCGGATACAACAGAGATGAATACGGGAAGGTTTTATATTTGCGCCTGCGGATCTGTGAAAAAGCTCCAGGGCAGAGTTTACAGACTGACGGCTTCTAACTTTGATCCTGGCTGCAGTAGTTTTTATCGTTTATGTACCAAAAGATGATGTAGCCCCCCTATCATGAGAAGCCACAAGTGCAAATCCTGTAGACAGTATTTCCGCCTATAGTAGTCAATGAAATGACAGCTCGGTGCAGGCTGCATTCACTGTGTATACAGCAAACATATCCAGAGGGCTTCATTCAAAAGGGGTCCTGTTGGTTTGTATAGGAAAGTGCTGCAAAAAGAGTATCCTGCACAATAATATACGTTTTGTTACAGCTGGATTCAGTGGACGACATATGCAATTGTACATATATAGGTGGGGAAATCTTCCTGATGAATGCTGTGCGCCCATACACTTTCAGCAGCTGACAGCCGAACTCCCCTATGTACATACTCTTCATTCAGCCAAGGGTGTATGTATGGGGAGAAAGGAGAAAGCCGCTGCCAGACATGTCGTCCTCTTGCAAAACAAAAGGATTGGATGTTGAAATTCAATGCACCCCAACATCAATTGTAGGGGAGAGTGGGGAGCTCCCCATACACATCATATGGTCGGCCGATTGTGCCAGGCTCCGCCGACGGTAGTCTAACATATCTGGGGGCCTTTAGGCTCTGGGCACGTCCACGTCAGCAGCCTCAGTTGCTATCATTTTTTTACAGGAAGGATATTAGTGTGGTATATAATATATACTATGGTTTGTACCAGTCTGGTTTACACATTCTATAATTTTTTTTAATAGTAGTATATAATATCTACTGCAGTCAGACTCAATGGCGGTGATTTTTTTAGTGCAATGCCCCCCCTTACTTCATCTGTCTGATAAGAGGAGTTGTCACTTATGTCATGTGCTGTAGGATTGGTCTCCATGACCTGTGTGTAATGCAATCAACTGTTTCACAAGCTCTTTTTCCATCTTCATACCCCTGGTAATACAGACAGAACAGATCCCGGACCTCAGCAAACCTCCTAATCCTTACCGGCAGCTGCCATTCCAATATCCCTGTAAGGAACTAGGGCAAGAACAGCGAGGAGGAGAAGCCACGCTACAATCCTCCCCCATCTTCCGTGTCATCTGGGAGGAAAGAATATTTGCAGGATTTTTTTAATATACTAAAAATCTGACTGAGATCTTTCTATTTCAGTGACGCCGTCTGCAGGATGTCGACCCAAGCCTGCACAGTTCTGGTTGGGTCGCCCATGCTTGGGTATGGTGGCGCAGGGTGTATACATCGTGGATTTGGATCAGGGTTTGTGCAGGCAGAAAATCCATGTAATTCAGTAACCACAAACTGGATAAAAAAAATCTCATCCACATTCAGCAAAAAATGTCTGTAACATAATCCGCACAAGAGTTGATTTGGCTATTTATTTTGTTGGTTTTGCACCAAATTTGCTGCCTTTTTACTATGAATTTGCCAACGATATCCTCACCATCTGCTGCAGATGCCAGGAATTTACGATGGCTTTTTTTTTTTTTTTTTTTGCTGCGGAAAATCCACAGTATTGATAACCTATCGTATCCTCAGGATAGGTTATCAATATCAGATAAGTGGGGGTCCTACACCCAGCACCTCCGCCGATCAGCAGGTTGAAGGGAAGGTCATGCTTCATGTGAGCGCTGCCTTGCATTATTGTTTACCTGCTCGCTGTTGACACCACCGTGGGGAGCAGTTTGCTGCTCCATTCACTTCTATGGGACGGCTCTGTAGTATACACTTATATAGAAATGAGCCATCCCATTGAAATGAATGGGACGGCTTGTAATTACACTGCTCACCGCTGGTAAACAGGGGAAGGCTGTGCTCGCACGGAACACGGCCTTCTCTTCAAACAGCTGATCAGTGGGGGTGCCGGACCCCCACCGATCTGATATTGATGACCTATCCTGAGGATCAGCTATCAATATTCAAATGCAGGCAGACCCCTTTAAGAATAGGGCTACACTGACGTGTTGCGTGACAGCAAGTCACAGAATAAAATCTGCATGGCTTGTCTCCAACTTGCTGTCGTACGTACCACTATTTTAGAACTGATTTGGCTGTAAAAATACAGTCAAGTCGCAGGCAACTCAAGTGTCGGACGTGACTTACATTGAAGACAATGGTGTAACAGTCGTGTGTGACCCGCGATACACAATCCCCCAGACCTGGATTTTTTGCGACTGTCGCATGTCGCACTGTGACACCATGGACAATCACTAGATCCAATGTCGCGTACATTTCTTGTTGTGTGACACATGTCGCGGTGTAGCCCTAGCTTAAGGGCTTGGTCTAAAACCTGCTACTCCCATGCCATGTTGGGAGTTGTAGTTTCACAACATTTGGAAAGCCATAGATTTCAGGGCACTGATTTAGTGATTTGCTTTATCAATCAAGAAGAGGTAGGTAGCAGATACTTTTATCACAGTGGTCTCCAACTGGTGCCCCTCCAGCTATTACTACAACTCCTATCAGGATGGAGACCACTGCCCTATCTGCATAGGTTAAATTAGATGTTCTGTCGTGATCACATCATGTTGTACACTCTGATGTCCACCATGGGGCGCTATAACTCCACACTGTAGGAAGAACTAGCAAGAGCTTACACTTACTAATGACCAGATGCATGACACCCATCACATCTGATCTGTGACCCGCATGA